>NW_011888836.1:6818431-6818825 GCF_000151845.1 Pteropus vampyrus
TTGCACTGAATCTATAGATTGCTCTGGTTTGTATGGGCATTTTAATAATATTAATTCTTCCAATCTATTAACATGGAATATCTTGCAGTTTATTTGTATTTTCTTCAATTTTTCATCAGTGTACAGGTCTTTTGCCTTCTTGGTATATATGTTTACACTGTGTGTTCACCTCCCATAGTTAGATTTCTTTCTGTCACCACATATTTGACCCCCTTTACCCTGTCTACTTTCCCCCTGTCCCATCCCCTCTCGCCCTCCCCTAGGTAACCACTAGTCTATTGTCCATGTCCATAAGTCTCTATTTGTTTGTACTGTTTGTTTGTTGCTTTTAGGTTTATATCCCACATATAAGTGATATCATGTGGTTTCCAACTTTTTCTGTCTGGCTTATTTC
>NW_011888836.1:6819430-6838374 GCF_000151845.1 Pteropus vampyrus
AGCTTTTGAGTTTGATGTAGTCCCATTCATTTATTTTTGTTTTACTCCCCTTGCCTTTGAGGTCAAATTCATAAAATTCTCTTTAAGTCCAAGGTCCTTGAGTTCAGTTCCTATGTTTTCTTCTATGCATTTTATTGTTTCAGGTCTTATATTCATGTCCTTAATTTTTGTGTGTGGTGATAGACAGCAGTCTAGTTTCATTCTTTTGCAGGTGATAATGCCCTGTTCTTAATGAGGGTTGCACTCCTCTGCTTCTGTCTGCCTGCTTGTCACCTTACACATAGTTATGTATATATTTTTTCATTTTGTTTTAGGTGAGCTGAACCCTTACAGTATTTCCTGTAATGCAGGCCTCATAGTGGAGAATTCCCTCAACTTTCGTATGTCTGGAAAGGTCTTTATTTCTCCTTCAGATCTAAAGGAGAGCTTTGCTGGATACATTACTCTTGGCTGGTAGTTCCTTTCATTTAATAGTGTGAATATTTGATTCCACTCCTTTATGGCTTGTAAGGTTTGTGCTGAGAATTCCGACGATAATCTAATGGGTTTTTCTTTATAAATCACCGTCTTCTTTTCCCTGGCTGCTCTGAGAATACTGTCATTGATTTTTGATAATTTTAATATAATATGTCTTGGAGAAGTCCTTTTTGGGTTGAGATAATTGGGTGTTCTGTTGACTTCTTGAATTCCAACTTCCAGTTCATTCTTTAGATTTGGGAAATTCTCGTCAACTATTTGTCTGAAAATGCTTTCTAATCCCTGCTGCTTTTCTTCTCCTTCAAGAATGACCATTATTCTTGTTTCCTTTCCTGATGGTATCAGCTAGTTCTTGTATTTCTCTTTCATTATTTTTCATTCTTCAGTTTTTCTTTTTTCTTCTGATATATTTCTAGATTTTTGTCTTTTATATCACTTATTTTTGTCTTTGATATCACTTATCCTTTTCTCCATTTGGTCGACTCTATTTCCCAAGCTTGCTTTTTCATTCTTCATCTCTTTCAGTGTGTTCTTCATCTCCAGAAGTTCTATTTGGTTCTTTTTAAGTTTTTAGTTTCCTTGCTAAAAAATTCATTCTGCTGGTCTAGGTGTTTTTTCAATTTCTGAAATTGTTGATATGATTCGTTTCGGATCTCATTGAGTTTTTTCAGAAGTACTATCCTGAATTCTCTGTCATTTAAGTTGCATATTTCTATGTCTTTACACTTATTTTCTGGAGATTTTTCTCTTTCTTTCAGAGCTGCCTTGTCACCTTGGTTGTTCATGGTGTTTAGTGGCCTATTTCTCCACCTGAACATTAAAAGAAGTGTCTTCTGCCTTTTTTCCAGGAAGATTTATTATATAAATGTCTGTCTTTAGCCTGTCACTAAGAAGGCAGTTTACTTTTGGTTTCTAGTAGGTGGCGTCTAAGCCTCTTGGATCTCTGCTTTATATAAAGTCTTCATAATGCCTTTTTTTCTTATAAATATTCAATCACACTTGCTACCCTCAGTCTCAGTCCCTGTCAGTGTTAGTGGCAGTTTTGATAGCATTTGCTGAGATTTTCCTGGGGCTATGCAGTATTCGTCTTGGAGGACAGGGGAGAGAGGCCCTCTGGGTTGGGGGATGGGGACTGCAGCTCAGCCTTCTGTTTTGCAACCATGGCTAGTGATAATCAGATGTTGCTTCTCTGCCGTCCCCACTTATCTGCTTCCTGTCCTGATTCCTCGGAACTGCTGCTGAGTGGAGCTCTTGGCTCTCTCAGGCAGGGCTGTTCAGGGAAACTGCTGCACCTTTTTCCCTCCCCCTCCTCCTGCAGCTGCAGCTGCGAGAGGCAGCTTCTGTGTTTCTCCCAGTCTACCGCCCAACTCCTGGGGTTCTGACCCAAGGTAGTGCTTATTCGCAGATCCCCTACTCAGACATGCTTGTGTGCAGGATGGGTGTTTTTTGCGTTTTAGATGATCAGCTTATTGTTGTTTCAAGGGGAGAGATCTGGGGATGTCTCTCACTCCACCATGTTTCTGATGTTACTCCCACTTGATATTTCATAAGTCCGTTAAGCTATTTTCACTTTTTAAAAACTTTTTTTTCTTTTTGCTGATTGATTAGGTGAGTTCTGCTGTCCTCTTTGTGAGCTCATGGATCCTTTTCTGCTTCATCTAGTATACTGTTGAATCCCACTAGTATATATTTCAGTGCAGTTATTGTATTCTTTAGCTCTGTGACTCCTATTTGGTACTTTCTTATATTTTCTGTTTCTTTGTTGAAGTTCTCTCATTGTTCATCTATTCTTCTCCCAAGTTTGGTGTGCATCTTTATGACTGCTATTTTGAACTTTTTGTCAAGAAAATTATTTATCTCCATTTCATTAAGGGCTTTTTGTGGTTTTATCTTGTCCTTCTGTTTGAAACACATATCCTTCATTTTCTTTGATTCTCTGTGTTGGTTTCTATGCATTAGATGAAAGAGCCACCTCTCCCTGTCTTGAGGGAGCAGCGTTGTTTCGGAGATGAACCTTATCATTCAACCATGCCTTAGCTCTTGTGATTGTCCAAGCAGCCTATTTTATATTTAGTGGCTCCCAGTAGTTGAGGGTGTTCCAAGACTTGTCAGTGTCCTGAAGGGGAGGATCCCAGTCAACACCTGGATTTAGGCTGATTGGAAGCCACATCCTCAGGCAGCAGCTTTTAAAATATGTGAATATATACAATGCTATGGGACCACAAGAGTCTGTTCCACTGGCCACCAGAGCTGGCCAACCCAGAAGTGTCTCCCAAGCAGTCGTTACAAAGATCAGGGCACCAAATGAGTGTCAAGCACCTTTCTGGGAGACGCCAATGACCTGGAGTGAGGCAGAGGAAGAGTGCAAAGATGGTGTCCACTGGCCTGAGTAGTCCCCTAGATGTGTCCAAACTTGAAGTCTGTCCCTCTTGCTGAAGCTCCAGGACAATCAAATAGGCCTCTTTCACAGAAAGACTAGGGGTTTGTTTCAGTCTGCTGTGTGCTATGCCTTGGGGTAGCCAACCAAGAACTGTCTCTTCATTTGTTACAGTCCCATGAGACTCAAAAATATAAGTGCTGCTGGCCACTAGAGTTAGGTAATCAAGGCGTATACTCTGGGCAGCGGATACAAAAAAAAAGGGCACACTAGATGTGTGTAAAAGTGCCCCTCTAAAAAGGTGCTGGTGCTCTGAAGACTGGCAGAGGGAGAGTGCAAAGATAGGGCCTGCCCTCCAGGTCTCCCACCAACTTTTTAAATAAAGGCTCTATAAGATGTTCACGTATCATATCATTTGCCCATCTAAAGTATACAATTCATTGGTTTTTATAATATTCCCAAAGTTGCACAATTTAGAACTACCTAATTATATTTTAGAACACTTTCATTGTCCCCCAAAAGAAATCCCATACCTACTGGCATTCACTCCCCATTTCTTCCTACTTCTACCATATACTACTTTTAAATCTAGTTCTGATGAAGAAAACTAAGAGACTACATTCCAAAGAGAGTTATATATTAAATGAAGCATTAAATAAGTATATTTTGAAATGAAAATAAATCTCTAAAGCCTCTTTGGCTTATTAACTTATAAGGGGGCACAGACTGCATCCTTTCATTATCTAGCACAGCATCTGGCCCATAGTAATTGCTCAGTAAATAAATGTGGAACTAAAGGCTTGGCTACCTGAATTCTGTGTATGGAACTCTATGAAAAAGATAAAACATTGGTGCCACATGTTAAAGAACAACTGACTGGCAATATTATAAAGTAATGACCTAGGCCAGTTAGTCTAACATTTACTGAGTACTTCCTATATATTTTGCACATTTATTATTATGTCTTCACAACGACTCCACTAAGAGGATGCTATTATTATTCCCCTGAAGTTAACAACCTGCCCAACTAGTAAGTGGAAGAACTAAGACTGGAATCCAATTACAGAGTCTGTATTCAGAGCCCTCTTACCCTGTAATAGGATATAAGTTCTGCAAGTCCCTCTTAAATCTCTTATACTACTTACCTGTTTCCCTGTCTTTTTCGCATATGAAGTTATTGATGTCTTCACACTGGAAATCGTTCCACTGCCCAGCATAAATCAGCCCAGCACAGTCTTCTCCTGGCCCATGGCCATGGCCCCAGTTATCTGGCTGTCCAGCTTTCCAATTTCTTTTAACAAAACAGAAATTGAGTGTTATTTTCAAAGTCACGCAGAAGTTTTCTTTACCTGAGAGCAGCAGAGAAAGATGAAAAACAAAACTGAAGCATGTTATTTATCCTGGAATGAAAATACACTGTTTAAAAATCCAGGCATACTCCTATTCAGAATAAGATCAGCTGTTTTGCAGAGTATAGCCATACCTTGTTTTATTGCGCTATGCTTTATTACGCTTCACAGATGTTGTGTTTTTTACAAACTGAAGGCAAGACTCTCCACCAACAAAAAGATTATGACTCGCTTTACTGTGATACTTTACTGCAGTGGTCTGGAACTGACCACATGCAGGAACTGGTATGCCTGCAGCATCTCCCTATATGCTTGTTATCTTTGTCACAATGAAATCAATTATTGAGCTGCTTCATCACAGTGCTGAGGGAGTAAATTCTTCGACACAGTTAGATGAATGAAAATGCTGACTTCTGGGCAAGTGTGTAAATGTTTGTGTGTGAATATTTATGCACTCTGAGGACATATCACACACACACACACAATCTTGTGAGAACCCAGAAGGATCATCGTACATTTCGATACCTTGCTTCTCTAACAGGTTAGAGTCAGGCAGAGAAAGTGAGAGACCCTCGATATACATTTACAAGAACCTACAAGTACAAACACTGGTTATGGTTGTCTGGCTAAGTTGTAGAAAGTTGATTGCTTTAGAATGAAATAGTAATTTAATCTTGCTGAAAATGACATAGATTTCATTGCCTTTTTTGGAAGAGAGATTCTCAAAAACAAGTTTCTTTTAGGATGAATTCACTTGGGGCTGGTTAACTTGGATGCTGCTGCTTAAATCACCACTTTGCCAGGGTTCGCTGTTCTTGATTCTGTCTCCATGCAATAAATTAAATGTGTTTGTAAGACTCAAAACTGGAAAGCTAAATTTTCTCTAAGAAGCAGGTCTTGCACAGAAGCCTGTGGTTACTGCCTGAGAGGACAAGTTTGCCTCACATGGAGGGTCCAAAAGAACATATGCAGCCAGATGTACTTCCCATAAACTATAACTCATTACTCCATCTGCCATGGGGTATCCTAGGACTACCTGAGGATAGAGCTCATATTGCCCTACATCTTTTGAAATAAAACCAGCAAAATTAGAGGGCAGTACAAAAGTACAGTTGAAATTTACAGTTAAAGAGTGGGGCAACAAGGTAGAATGGACTCCCCCACACTGAATGTATTTTTTTTGGATTTTTTAAAAATGAAAAGTGACCTCACTTAAATAAATGTAGTGATGAAAAGATAATTTAGATGAAACTGCCAACTGATGAAAGTAAAAATGGGATGCTACTTAGGAGGGAGTGCTAGAAATAGTCATTCATTCACACTTTCATGCAACAGATATTCACAGAGCACCTACTACAGGCCAGAGACAATTCTAGGTGATGGCAACACAGCAGTGCAGAGAACAGAGTCCCAGCCCTCACAGAACTTACATAACAGTCAAGAAACAAGTGAATTAAAAAATCAGACTTCCACAATGATGCCTGATATTTCTTTTCAGAGAAATGAAGAGAGAGATGAAGTTAGTTTACTTTCATATGGATGCTTTTTTGTGTATTTCTGTCCACCCTGCAGAACGCCCCCTGCAAATGTCAGTGATGCCTGAGCAGTTTGCTGTTCTTGGTGTACATTTTGTTTATTTCTGCTCTATTCCAATTCTGTTTACCGAATTTGAGGTCTGTGATTCCTGAATGAATAATGATGGGACATTTGATATTCTTTATCTCTAAGTTAATTGGGAAATTGCATAAATAAGATTTCTGACAGAAGACCTGCCTAATATGTAGATAAAAGGCATTTACAGACTAGTGAGAAGTGTTTCTTTGCTGTAGAATTTTCTCCCACTCTAGGGGTCTGTACAGTGGAAGATTTCTCTCTAGCGGCCTAAGCCAGTGCCACTCTGAAAGAAACATGAAGCATGGACCAGAGTAAGTTATTATTGAATTAGATGATGCTGAGGGTCCCCACCATCCTATACCTCCATATTCTAAAACCACATGTAATATTATCTAGAGCAGCCTGCGTGGACAGAAAGGCAACCCATGTTTTACCTTTGTGATGTAGAGATGAAAGCTGTTACTCATAACTTGGCAGCATACTCCCACAAAGTGATATCCTGTGCTGGGGACCAAGAAGTAGCTGAGAAGAATAAAGAATATTCAAGTGTGTCTTGGTTAACTCTCAGGAACAATATCTCATCTCTGGTGATCTAAGGTGGGCAACTGCAAGCGGAGTGGGAAGGCCTTAAAAGGCTACCTTACAGTTGTGCTGAGCAAATGGTTAGACTCTATGCTTCCCACTTGTGTGTGAATCCTTTGTACTAACAGACAGCCTCCATTAATAGTGACGATCTTTACTAAGTGTTATTCCATCAAGAGTACAAAGATTAGTTTTGACATACTCTTGGTTTCACTGATCCTCTCTAGTTTGTCTGTTTTCTATTTCATTGCTTTCCAATCATTATGGTTTCCTTCCTTCTACTTTGGGATTAATTTGCTCTTCTTCTATCTTCAGAAAGTAGAAGCTTAGATCACTGATTTTCAACTTAAAAATTATTTCTAATAGAAGCATTCTAAAGCTATAAATGCCCTTCTAAACACTAATTCAGCTGCATCCTCCAAAATTTGATACGTAGTGTTTTCATTTTCTTTGAAACATTTGAAAATTTCCTTTGTGATTTCTTATTTAGAAGTGTGTCCTTTAATTTCCAAATATTTGGAGATTTTACAGCTTTTTTTGTTATTTTGGTTTCTAATTTTGTTTTGGTCAGAGAACATACTCTGTATAATTCCACTGCTTTTACGTACATTTACTGACACTTGTTTGATGGCCCAGCAAATAGTTTATCTTGGTGAACGTACCATACGCACTTGAAAAGGTGTATTTGTAGTTGTTGGGTGAATGTTTTGTAACATGCATGAACTCTAGTTGGTAGTGTTTAATATATCCTTCCTGGTTTTTCTATCTACTTGTTCTATCAGTTACTGAGAAGAAAATGTTGAAATCTCCTTTGAAGCCTCGCTTTTTGCTGTGTCCACATTTACGGTTGGTATGTATGTCTTCTTGACTGTGGTGTGGTCCTGGAAATCAGACTTTTTTTTACATGAGTAGAACAACAATACATCTCACTCGCACTGCTGCCCACACACACTGGAAAATATCCTGCAGGCCAGCACAGAGGCTAGCTCACAGTGGGTGATCCAGGGTAATTCACTGAATGTTATCACAGGACTGGGGACCAGTGGATCCCAGTCTCCAGTCAGGGGGCTGGTGCTGGCCAGGAATTCAGTTTTCATAAGTCTGCGGTGAAATGAGAAAAATGACAGTGTGTGTGTGTGTGAAAATGGATATATGATGGCCAGTTGTCTTTTCTTGAAAAGGATTATAAAGTTTGTTTTTGTTTTTTAGAACTGAGATTTTTTGATGGGTGATTTTTACAATCCATGTTCTTGGTTAGTAAATAAAACCTTGGCAACGTATATCAGCCCTTCAGTCCCTCTTTTAGACCTTTATTGACGTGTGCACCCAAAGTATCTGGGACCCTGTTTTGGGTGCTGTTCTGAGACATCACAGATTGTTTCTCATGCCGACCTTTTCCACAATAGCTGATCCTAACAGTCAATCGGTCAGGTCATGTTTCATGGGAAATAAACCTTATTTCAGGTCTGCATGTGCCTTAAGTTTTCGATATGCATTCCATGTTACTGTTCCTTTCTGTCTGTTTATTCCAGAGCTGTCTTTCTCAACCGGATGTCACCATAAAAAAATGGAGAGGTTTCAAGAGGGAGAGGAGAGCGCATTTTTTCCTCTTGTCTATTTCCTCTTTAGTGGTAACTGCAAAGCCCTGAAACAATTTCAAAAAGGCTTATGTGTGTGTGTGTGTGTGCGCGTGTGTGTGTAAAACAGGTAAGAGGAAATCTGTGGTGGACAAACAGAAGCGGATGAGCCAGTGCTTGGTGGCCACAGCAGCAAAGAGGAGGGTAAAGTTAAGCCTAAATATATGTGGAGATTTACAGTGGTGGGAGAACCCTAAGAACCTGACACCCAATCCCTATCCTAGGCCATGGCAGAGAATGTTCATCTTCTTTACAAACCTGTTGTGAGAACTGAGACATACTGTGTGTCACTTCAATCAAGATACTGTATAATATAGAAATGCTGAGTAATTTCTTCTATAATTACTGATTAGTATGAAAATAATTAGGATTATGACAATAACAGTATTAATACCAATACTAGCAGATGGCATTTCTTGAGTACTTCCCATGGGCCAAGCACTGTACTAAATGCTTTATAAACATACACACACAAAATTTCATTTAATATCCACAATATTGACACAGGTCCTTTTGTAATATTCATTTCTAGATGAGGACACAGAGATTTCACATGGTTGAATAACCCACACAAGGTCATGCAGCTGTTGAGTGCTGGGTCAAGGCCTGGAACCCAGACCATCAACTCCAGGGCATATGCTCTCTCCCCTTGCTGCACTGGCTCTCTTTCTAGTTTGTGCAATGTTTATTATTCTATGTCAAGTTAAATTAGCCTTCAGTTATTGAGGCCTCGAATATGTCTGCCTAATTTATTCTTCTTTTAAAATTTGATCCTGGGGGTTTTTACATGTATATGTATTCCTTTGGGTAGAAAATGAGAAGCACAATCTGTACTGCAGCTGGGAGGCAGAAGCCAAAGCTCGAAGGAGGCTTCAGGGTGGCTGTGGCTGGGGACAGAGTCCCCAGAAGGTGTCTGGTGATGTAATCCTTCTCAGGACCCAGGTACCAACGCTGGTGCTCTTCTTCCAAATCATATAATTCTTGCTGCATCCGGGGAAAAGGAGAAAAGTTCCACCTTGGGAGAGCTGGCATAGATAGTAATGTTTTTCCTCAATCCGTTCCATATGGACCAATCCATTTTTTTCTTGGAGGAAGGCTTAAGATTGAATTTCTTAGTGAGTCTGACCCAGACCTTTTTTGCATTTATGGCTGTGAGAAAAGTGGAGGAGACTTTTTTAGTTCTCCACCTGACTCCCTTAAGAAAAAGATTTTGGCACTCTTGACTGTCGAAGTCACAGGTTTATCTTATCCTTTAATCATCTCTGCCTCCCATCCTTACCTCCAGTCCTCCACTGCTCCAATTTTAGATGCCAACTCTCACAACTGTGTTGAGTCTCCTGAAGCATACCTCTGCTGTGGTGGGCACTCTCCTCTGGCTGACAGCCGAATTCCCAAGGGACACGAGGGCCAGCGTGTGGTGTTGCTTCTTCTCCCAAAGGACAGGTGCAGAGGGAGTAGACAGGATATCTGTCAGGCCAGCAGGCAGATCTTCATTTGCCCTAGGGCCAATCTGAGGCTCAACTTCAGCAGACCTAAAATCTTCAAATGTTCTACCTTGACTTTTGGTCTTTTTTTTTTTTTTTTTAAATGACCTTATTTTGGTCCTTCTATATCCTCTAATCATGCTTTTCACTTGGAGGATTTAAAAGTATAGAGAAGCCTGTTTGTCAACTGATGTGCCTGTATATACACACAGAGAAACATTTAAATTCTGTCTGGCCCCTCCCTCTACCGCCTTTGACCCACTCCTGCTCCTTGACTGCTACAGGTCCGGCCTCAATGCCATGACACCATCTGAAACTTGAAACACTTGCCTTCTCCTCTCCTGGTGCCATGTATGCTATGGTCTCCTCCATGCTTGGGACGTGGTCCCGAAGCCAAGATGCCCTCATACCTACTGGCACTTCTGCAGGGCCTGCCTTCTCTGTCTCCAGCAAAGGAAAGGATTCAGAGGTGGGTTTTTATAAATTCTGCTCCATTTGATACAGTTTGTTGCATATTTTCACACTCATTCAAGGGAAAGCAGGAATTAGAAGAAATGAAATTTACATTAGTACAATTTAGTCGTCTTCAGAGCCTAGGGTAAGATTAGGGACGGTGGACACCCGGGGTAGAAGGAGGCCCACGGAGACTTCTGTGCCCCTAGGAGCTCTGAGAGGGTCTGTGACATGCTTCTATTCTTTGTTGCTGCCTTTAGAGAACTCAGGTCACATCAGACGGCACATGGGAATCCTCAAACTTTTAGGAGATGGTTATCCCACAAAGGCCTCTGTCGTGTTGCACTTGAACTTCCCGTGTATAGGAGAGTCATAAACTTGTGGTTCATAATCATGCTCTAGCCCAACTGGGTCAGGGGCATGGATGGCGTTATCCTGAAGGGAGCTCCCCGGCCCTTGTCAGACATATGGCCGGGGTGAAATCTGAACATGCCTGAGGTCGTCTGGGCTTCCTTCTTCTGCATAGTAGCATTTAAAGAGAACGTTGCGGCCACAAGTATCATACTGTGTGGTTTTATGAGCCTGATGTTTTGTTTTGTTTTTCACAGAAATGAAAAAAAAAAAATTTACTCTATGAAAAGAAAAAAGAAAAACTCCATAGCATGTAGAGTCCAAACCACAATTTCCCTACATAGAAATATACAACTGGTACCAGGAACCTCAGTGTGAGGCGTGTCTAGGACATAAGGTCGTTAAGGAAGAAACTGTAGGGAGTCAGGCAAGAGGTGAAAAACAGAACAGCAAGAGTCTGGAGGTTTCTGAGTACTAACTTATACTCTGGAGATGTCCCATCCAGCCACTTCCATTCGCTTTCATGCTCCAAGTCCGTCAGGCCAATCCAGTGGCTATCTCTCCCTACCATCTGCTTTTTTATCCATTGCTGGAAAATAAACCACAGACGGTGCATTATTATTTCTTGGAACAGATGTCTGGTGGGCTTCCCCACTGCCCCCCGCATTTACAAAAACAGGACAAATTAAAAGAGGATATTTGTCAGAACATGTACACTGCTATTGCTGTGTTCTTTTTTTATGTACTTGTTTTCTTTTGTACTGTTTTGGGGGCTCTGACATTTTTTCCTCTTACAAACTTACAAGTGATATTTCAATGATGCTCTACCTCCTTGAAATTACCCAGACCACTCAATGAACTCCACTAGGCTCCATCCCCTCCTATCGCCTGTCCTCCCCATGTTCTAATGATAGTAACAGCCATGGCATAACTGAGCTCTTCCTCTGGACCAGGTGCCATGGCCAGTGTGTTACATGTAGCGTCCTTAAGCCTTACAACAACCTATGTAATAAAGATGATAAGTGGCTGAGCTGGGTTGGACACAGCTCTGTGTATTCTAAAGTGCAGGTACCTACCTGATTGTACGCTCATTCCCAGTCTCCCAGTCAGTTACTGTGGGAAGCATCTGTTTTTAGGATTGTGTTTGCTGGAGATACTTAGGGAGAAGGAAGGAGGCCACTGGAACAGTGTGGCACCAAATAAAGAGCACTGGCATTGTTGCTAGATGGACTTCACTTTCAGCCTCAGCTCTGCATTTACTTGCTGTCCCATGAATAAATCATTAAAACCTTCCGGGGCCTCAGTTTTCTTAATTAGTAAAACAGGGATAATAATACCCATTGGTTCTAGGGTTGTTGTGAGGTTTAATGGAGAAAATGCCTCATAAGGTGCCTGGCACACAGGAAGTGCCTAGTGAGTGGTCACCATTGTTATTGTGTATGGGCTGTCCCCATGGCCGCCTCTGCTCTTCCTGACTCTGCTGAGGCCACATGTCTGATCTCCCACTCCACCCCTGCAGAGGCACTCCACTCATGCCTCTTTACTTCTCTCTGCAGGTGCCTGGTGCCAGCCTGCAGCTTCCAAGTTACTGCTCTCTTGACAGCCACTGGGAGGAGCCACACCTCTCCAGGGAATATCTTCCAAGTGGAAGCAAGAGGACATAATTCCCATGCCAGGAATGCTTGTCTCGGTATAAAGCCCAAATCTCCATAATGTAGCTTTCTGTGTTTATGTGACCATGAATTCTTGATGTCTTTGACTCCCCAGTAAGCATGCAATTTCCAGATGTAAACTATCCTTAAATTATAGTTTTCCCCAACTCTAAGTATGCTGCAGACATACCTGTTCTTCTCTCGTGTTTATGAAAACGAGATGTGAAGACTTGTCTTCACAGAAAAGTTTTGCATCCTCAAAAATTTCTTTCTTAACCGAAAAATAGTAGCATTTGTCTGTGAAGTTCTTCCAGTGAGGCGGGCAGCCTAGGAATGCAAAGGTTTATAATATTGATCAAAAATAAAACAAAACACGAAAAGCACTATGCTTTTCCTCAGCTGTTTTTAAGAGGCCACAGCTATGGCCCCGCTTCCCTTGCAGGCCAGGAGCGGCCCCAGTACCCGTGTGCAGAGCCCACGACTGACGTTCACGGACATGCTGGGGGCAAAGACCAGTACCAGGACGTGGACTGCAGAGTACATAGTAGTGACAACTACATAATCTGGAAAATAGCTGCACTGGGTCTTTGTTCCTGTGTCTGGATTAGTCTTTACAATGACAGAGATAACAGAAACGACAACCAAAGGCAGCGCACAGATGTGCAACATCAGTCTGGAATCACATGGAACCTACGGACTAGATGGGGAAACCCACAACCATATTGGGCTCACAGAACAGCAAAAATGACCCGAATCGTACTGAAGGAAATCAAATGGAACCGGGTGTGGGTCAAAGAGAGAAATAGGTTTGGTTGCAAACCTTTGGTTTTACCAAAGGTTTAATTATAAAAGGACTGGAAGTCACCATAATACCTTCTCAGAAAGAAATGAAATCTGACCTTCAGGAACAAAGTTCCACCTGCATGTTAACTGAGGGAGGCCTAACCTCACTAAGGGCATAAAGCGAGGGCAAGACAGGTCGGGGATGGCTAGCTTTGGACTTTCTTGAAGGAAATGTCTGGGGGCACATTTGTCCCTGAGGGCCTGACTCAGCTAAATAAACAAGTGCTAGAGAACCTGACCATGTTTAGAGAAACGTGCCTGAATGACATGGCCTGAGAGCAAGAGGGGCCTTGTACCTGCCCCCACATGATGTCTTTACTGCCAAATATAATAGGTATGGGAGGAGCCTGGGGCTGTACACTGGGGGCTGGACCATCAGCACATACACCTCCCCTGTCCCCTGGTGCAAGGGAGGGAGAGATCAGACTTACCATTGGCCTCTGGTGCTGTGGTTGGCTCATTCTGCAGGGCCAGGGGTACTGCTGCTCCCGATGGGCCTGGGGGACCAGGGGGACCCTTGGGGCCTGGCATGCCTGGTACCCCAGGCAAGCCTGGCAGCCCCCGTGGTCCAGGCACCCCGGGCTCCCCAACAGTGCCTTGCAGTCCCTGGAAGCCAGGAGGGCCCTGGGGGCCGGGGAGTCCATCCTTGCCTGGTGGGCCTGGTGGGCCTGGGTCCCCATTGGGTCCCTGAGGGCCAGGTTTCCCCGGGGACCCACGGGAGCCTTTGGGGCCCTGTGAGCCTTTGGAGCCTTTGCTGCCACGCTCTCCAGGGGGACCGACTGGCCCTATTGGGCCCCTCTCACCAGCAGGGCCGGGTGGACCAGGCTCCCCCTTCTCTCCTTTCTGTCCCTTGTTGCCAGTGGGACCAGGGGGGCCCTGCTGTCCTCTGTCACCTTTCGGACCCCTAGGGCCAGGAGGACCTAAAACATAAAAAAAATATATAAATGGCATAAAGATGAAATCCATTGTGATAGTGAAGAATTCATCTTATAAAATCTCCAATTTAAAAAAAATCTAGACATACAAAATACATACATGGAGTGCTTACTGTTTACCACACTAGTGTTTGATGGTATTTTTCTTTTTAACAAAAGGTTTCTTTACTAAGCTCACCCTTCTTACTCTAAGCACTTTGAATAGGTCTTCATGGCACACAACTTTCTAGTGTCCACTGATATTTCAGGGGAAAGGACAACTTCATGTTGGTACTGGTGACTCACACCATTAAATTGGGTTCTCTTAGTCAACTGGGATCATCTGTCACTAGCAGAAAACTGCAGGTTAGGTTCAGGATTCCCTCCTACTTATTTCCTCTTTCTTTTTCACTGATTTGACGAATAGTTATTAAAGACCTGTTATATCACAAGCACTGTGTAAGGTGTTATGGGATAAAGAATTGAATTAGACAAAACAACAACAACAACAACACAAATGCTATCAAGTGTTGAGAGGCATTGTCCTGTTCCCTCGCCACACCAGAGAGGCCTCTTCTTCTCTGTCACACCCCATCTGGTGCTCCTGTCCCCTCCACCAGCACTGTGGGGACACTGCTATCCTTCAGGCTGGGTCTTGCTCATTGTGGACCAGCTCAGAAGTACAGAAGGTCTTTGTGCAAAAGTGCTCTCCGGCCTAGGGCTGGGGAGGATCAGTTTTGTTTTTTTCTAGTTGGTCTAATAATGCAAATAGGGAAAGTGGGCTAGAGGGAAAAATAGGTGGACAATCAGATTGGCAGGGGAGGAAAAAAAGACACCATTTTCCACTAAAGGAAGGAAAAAACAGTTCTCCTTAAAAAAGACAGGGGTAGGGAGGAAAGTACCTGCTCATCCCTTCTGTTCCTATAAAGCAGCTCACAGAACATAGGACTGCCTGTTTTCTTTAAGTTCTCAGGGCTTACGGGGCACATTACACAAATAAACCACAACTAGGATCTGTATAGTGAGCGACAGTTTTCAAGGTGCTTTCAAGGTACCTGATCTTTGTCTATGACATATTCCCATAGCACATTTGAGGACATACAGGTCCATCCCCCAACCAGCTGGGCTGGGAACAGAACTGTGGAGCAGCTCTTCCCACCTCTGTAGGGAGATTTCTCTGCCTCACTCCCACCCTAGGCTCTGACTGTATCCACCCTAGACCCTGATGTGCCCTAGGACATCACTGTATCCTCATGCTATCCATACACCCTGGTCCACCCACTCATCCTGCTTTTCCTTAGCAGGTATCTAGGCTTGGACTCAGCTTTCTTTCTTTAAGGCTATGTCACTCAAGGAGTTACTGCCTAGACCCTCTGCAGAGCTGTAGGAGTTTATGCTAATGGCTAGCACTAGCTTCAATGAGTTCCTTCTAGGGTTTTTTTTTGTTTCAGAAGTGGGAGACTTTAGGAGACTTCAGGATGAAGCACCCTCTCCTTGAACCTGACTCACTGGCTTCTCCTTTTGGCTCCACCTTGTTATCAGCTATGCTGGGCTCTGGGTTCTTATTTCTATCTGACAGTCAGATGGTCCATTTTCTTTGGGGTGTTCTGCCAGCACCTCCAGCTTGGCATGTCTAAAACTGACTGTATGGTCTCTTTGCTGTTTAAGACCTCCTTCTATCATTCTTTATCCCACCATATCATCACAACCGTCTCTTCCTTTCTGTTACTTGTCACGACCCTAGCTGGGTGTTCTCCCGCCCTCCATCCCTCCTGTCTTTCTGGTAGATTTTTATGGTAACCTCTTAACTGCTCTTCTTACCTCTAATTCCTGTCCATTCGTTCCATTCTGCATTTTCCCCACATTTGTCTTCCTTACACACAACTCTGATCTCCACTTGCTCCAGAATATTCAGCCCTTAATTTATCATCTGATATTAAGGCTTTCATGACCTGGTCTCATTATTTATTCCATCCTCCCATGGACTTTCACAAATCTCTTCTCTCAGACTTTCCTCTGCCTATATTTATCTGGAAAATCCCTGTTTGCCAGCATGTCATCCCCTCAGGTCACTACAGACGGAAGTTCTTCCTTCTTCTCTAATCTTTTAGTTCTTATTTGTTCTTCGAGGACACTTCCCCGTCTAGCAGCTAGCAGTGTCTGATGCATAGTTGTTATTCAGTGAGTATTTATCAAATCAATGTGCATCATAGGTCAAAAGGCCTAGTGTGCTAATGTCAATATTTTGGGCCCCAAGAGAGACCAGAAGGGAGAAATTTTGGGGGAACGGTGATCCGGTACCCTTCACCTTATTCTAAGAAGTACAGCTTCACTGGATCTGCATACCAGTTTGATCCTGGCTGCCACTATGGAATGACCATGGGGAGATCTTTCTTTTCTGACTCTACACACACGTGAAAATTGACCCAGTGGCCTTCTCATCAGTGATCTGAGTTTTATCCTGTTTAACCTGAGAAGGCTTATAAAATAGCCTACGCTATTTTATAAGATTAGGAAGGTGAGTTTTCATTGCCAATTTTTTTCCTTTAAAAAACTAACTTAGTTCCTTTGTGTAGTTGAGAAATAGTGTCCTAGAGATTAATAGTGGGGAAGGTGGCATGTGTTTCCTTATAATGGATGTAGCAACAGTGAAACAATACTGAAAATAGGCCAAAACAAAACTTCTAATTTATTTGGAATAACAACAAAAATAAGTAACTTCTGAACTATTTGTGTTTCATGTTCTATATTTAGTCTTAAGAAATCCAAATAATGGAAAAGTTCTGTGGGCAAACTCAAGTGCTTTAGAAGTTTTTTATCCTTAATGTATGAATCTTGCCAATAATCAGTGTTTCTCAATCGCTCACATCTGGGATTGGTGTTGTACTTGTAAGTTGTGGGAAATGAGTTTACCTATGCCTGTGAAATAGTGACTGTTCAGGGGCTTGTCTCCCTGATTTGACAGACAGATGTGGCAGAGAGATGTATTTCTTCCAGAACACCTTCCTATGGTTTCTGACAAATTCCAAAGACACACAACTCTCTTTTCCTCTCCTGACTTGAAACTAAGACCTCCCTCACCTGGTGTGACAGATTTTCATTAATCTTTGTTTCTGGGGAAGGGTAGTTTATGGTGTTCAGCTATTTCCCTCTGAACGTTAAGTGCTTCTTGAATGTCTCCCTTTGCTCCACATAGAAGCTGTAGCTTGGTTTAAGAACAGCATAAAACATGGATCCCAGTCAGCACAAAATACCAGCAGATGTTCATTGCCAGATCTCGGAGAAGGGACAAGATACTGGGAGAAGATGCAAGGTCTAAACGTCTAAAATCGTTCTTGTGATGCATTTCTCAGCTGGTTCAGCATACAAACTGAAATTTTCATATGAAGCACTATAGGTTATCACAAATAGGTTATCTAAAATAAAGTTTAATATTTATGGCTGTGGATAAACTCCTGGCATTCACGTGGTTATTGATGTCTTCATCCACAGCTGCCCCAGCCTTGGGAAAAAGCATCACAGCTAAGGCAAGAAGCCCGCACTCTGCCTTCAGATGCTGGGCTATATGTGAAAATGTACTCTAGGTGTCCCATACATAAGGGAATTCAATCATTTATATACTTTACTCACTAAGACAATACTTTGCTCATTAAAACTTAAAAATTTGATATTTATTTCTTTTCAAAATTACCGAGAAAAAGAGTTAAAACCAGTTAAAGTCAGCAGTGGATCTCCATAAAAAGTAGATTATCAATGCTAGGGGTATATCTTTCATCTAGGACCTAGGATGCTAGTATCGCTTTATTAGCATCTGGATAATTCCAGGCTTTTAGGTCTTACTTGACTCTTTTATTGGGTGGCTGTTGAAGTAAAAATAAAATGAAATAAAATGAAAGCCACCCTTAGTGTCTTAAAATTGAAAACACTGAGATAAATGATGGGAATATATATGAACTTGTGCAGTAACAACTTGAGTCCAGAGTTCAGAGAATGGTTATGCTACATGTGGAGGCATATGTGATGTCCCATACAGAAGTGCATTTGAAATTTGCTTTCACGGCCAAGTGGGTGGCTCCCTGGCTCGGGATCTGAAAAGCTAGGATATCCGTGTTGCTGGTAAAGCAATCATAAGCTCCAGAAATGCCCAAATATGAACTCCAAGCAGCCTATGTATGTACTACCAGCAAAACCTCCTCGTGTTCCCCAGACTCCAGAGCTGGGAGCCTTGAACACCCGATTCCTCTAAACAAGCAGTTCAAAGAGGACGGAAGACTTTAAATAACTGTGCTGTTTCTGCTTTGGCAACCAAACTGCAGGCCTTGAGAAGGGCCCAGCCCCATGTCCTACACCTGAGATAAGTTTCCAATTTGTTTTCCAACAAAACTGCTGGTGCTTAACGGAAAGTAGAGAAACCACTTTAACTCTTACTGTCATTCGAAATTTTGGAGATTTGATTTTAGAACAATGAGTTGTAAGGTTGGAAGAACAGAGAAAAATAGTAATATAATCTGATATATTTTTCTTCTCATTTAAAAATCTACTTTTAATATAATTAATCAAACATTTATTAAACACCTACAATATGAAAACATCATTCTGCTTTACTAAGGAGAAAAGGAAGGTACAAATTAAAGGTACATTTAATAGATATTATAGGGAAATCCTTTCGAAGAATAATTTGATTCTCAACCTCATGTTTAAGATAGGCTTCTAGAAAGCCATGGAAGCTCTTTATCATAAGAGTAAGGTATACTTAAACCACTGTTTCTCACCAACTGGCCAGAGTCTGCTTCCATGCCTTGAGAATGCCTGCTCTCTAGGATCCCCACACAAGCAGTCTTGTTTGAGGACATGTATCAAGAGTGGGTGAGGCCAACAATGAGAAGAACTGAGGCTTCCTGGCTGATCCACTTTGCTTTGTCCCCGTCCTGCTTTATTACCTGTCTTTTCATCCTTCCTTTGCATCTCTCAAGGTCCAGCTCAAATGGCAATCCCTTACTGATGCCTTAACCAATTGCTGTCCTGAACATAAACTCTCTCACATTTCAACCTTCCTGAACGTGACATCTCTTCTCGTGAGCCACGACAGGGCAGTAGGGTGCCATTTGCATGGGTTTGGGATCTAGACAGACTTGAGTTTAGCACTGTCTGCCATTTACTAGCTGCTTGACCTTGGATAAGTTACTCAGGGTCTCTGTGCCTCAGTTCCTT
>NW_011888836.1:6838424-6841210 GCF_000151845.1 Pteropus vampyrus
ATCTCCATAAAAAGTAGATTATCAATGCTAGGGGTATATCTTTCATCTAGGACCTAGGATGCTAGTATCGCTTTATTAGCATCTGGATAATTCCAGGCTTTTAGGTCTTACTTGACTCTTTTATTGGGTGGCTGTTGAAGTAAAAATAAAATGAAATAAAATGAAAGCCACCCTTAGTGTCTTAAAATTGAAAACACTGAGAAAAATGATGGGAATATATATGAACTTGTGCAGTAACAACTTGAGTCCAGAGTTCAGAGAATGGTTATGCTACATGTGGAGGCATATGTGATGTCCCATACAGAAGTGCATTTGAAATTTGCTTTCACGGCCAAGTGGGTGGCTCCCTGGCTCGGGATCTGAAAAGCTAGGATATCCGTGTTGCTGGTAAAGCAATCATAAGCTCCAGAAATGCCCAAATATGAACTCCAAGCAGCCTATGTATGTACTACCAGCAAAACCTCCTCGTGTTCCCCAGACTCCAGAGCTGGGAGCCTTGAACACCCGATTCCTCTAAACAAGCAGTTCAAAGAGGACGGAAGACTTTAAATAACTGTGCTGTTTCTGCTTTGGCAACCAAACTGCAGGCCTTGAGAAGGGCCCAGCCCCATGTCCTACACCTGAGATAAGTTTCCAATTTGTTTTCCAACAAAACTGCTGGTGCTTAACGGAAAGTAGAGAAACCACTTTAACTCTTACTGTCATTCGAAATTTTGGAGATTTGATTTTAGAACAATGAGTTGTAAGGTTGGAAGAACAGAGAAAAATAGTAATATAATCTGATATATTTTTCTTCTCATTTAAAAATCTACTTTTAATATAATTAATCAAACATTTATTAAACACCTACAATATGAAAACATCATTCTGCTTTACTAAGGAGAAAAGGAAGGTACAAATTAAAGGTACATTTAATAGATATTATAGGGAAATCCTTTCGAAGAATAATTTGATTCTCAACCTCATGTTTAAGATAGGCTTCTAGAAAGCCATGGAAGCTCTTTATCATAAGAGTAAGGTATACTTAAACCACTGTTTCTCACCAACTGGCCAGAGTCTGCTTCCATGCCTTGAGAATGCCTGCTCTCTAGGATCCCCACACAAGCAGTCTTGTTTGAGGACATGTATCAAGAGTGGGTGAGGCCAACAATGAGAAGAACTGAGGCTTCCTGGCTGATCCACTTTGCTTTGTCCCCGTCCTGCTTTATTACCTGTCTTTTCATCCTTCCTTTGCATCTCTCAAGGTCCAGCTCAAATGGCAATCCCTTACTGATGCCTTAACCAATTGCTGTCCTGAACATAAACTCTCACATTTCAACCTTCCTGAACGTGACATCTCTTCTCGTGAGCCACGACAGGGCAGTAGGGTGCCATTTGCATGGGTTTGGGATCTAGACAGACTTGAGTTTAGCACTGTCTGCCATTTACTAGCTGCTTGACCTTGGATAAGTTACTCAGGGTCTCTGTGCCTCAGTTCCTTCTCCTGCAATGGAGAGTGCTGGTAATTCCCACCTTAAAGAGATGTAACAATGAAAGCTCAGCACTGTGACTGGTATACTGCAGACACTCAGTAAGCGTAGATGAAAAAATGATTGAAAGCTACCTGTTGGCAGCACCTGAGATAGATTCCTTTTCAAGGCTGGGCACCAGAAAGCCAGCGGAAGTACTCTGGGACCCAAATCAGTCTTAACCCTGTCAGTACAATTTTATTTCTTGTACACATGAAACTGTTGTTTTCCACTGTGATGTATTGGCTGGAGCTAGAGCAAAAGGGAAATCTTGATAGGAACTGAATTCGGGTATGAATATTACCTAACTCCCTACCAGGCACTGTACTAAGTGCTTTATGTACATTATCTTATTAATTCCTCATAACTCTAACAGGTAGGTGCAGATGGGGATAGAGGCACAGAGAGGAGGAGGAATTTGGTACCCAGATCCAAGTCTATCCAATTCCAGAGCTCTCCTGTTCTCACCCACCAAATCTCATGCCTCTCTCAGAATGACTGCATTTGGAGGATGCAACTTACACTCTGCACACCTTGCAGAGGAATAGCTCAAAACGTGAGGTGAACTTCCCACCTAAGAGTGTGCATGAGGGATGAAGTCCTCTGTATACATAATCAGTATAAAAGCCTTTACATTATTTGGAACAAAAAAAGGTAAGGCTTTTTTTTTTTTTTAACAAGGTTTCTGATTTACAGATGTAGAGATAATTGTTGTTGGGATATAATACATGATTTAATATTTATTTTCACATTATCATTTGCTTCAGTGCGATTGGTCAGCTTCAGCTTTCACTTCTTAACAAGGCAAACATCTCATATGCCTGAACTGTACTGTAAGCATTAGGGTTCTGCAAGTCACCAAGAATTTCCAGAAAGTATCAGAGTATTCTGAATCTTGCAGAGGCAAACCCAACATAAGCCAATGTTAATCTAATCCTGCTCCATCCTGCTTGATCCCATTCTTTCCTCATCCCCAGGGACAAGATCTGCTTAGAGAGAAAAAGGAAAGGCCCTCGAGATGAAGTGTGGAAGGAAACTCTTGCATTCAGAAACAGTTCCTTCTCCAGTCTCTTTCTCTTGAAATACCTATTGGGCATTTCTGTTCTGGAGGAAGTTGAACAGCTTGAGTTGAAAGCAGGTAGCTTGGTTGGCTTGAGAAGTACTCAGGTCAACTCACAGAAAGTGCAGGTAATGATAAGACCAAGAATAAATGTAATATGGGAAAGCATATGTGAAAAAGAGAATATTCAGAAACCAAGCTCTGAGGCATTTCAGAAC
>NW_011888836.1:6841260-6884968 GCF_000151845.1 Pteropus vampyrus
AATCCTGCTCCATCCTGCTTGATCCCATTCTTTCCTCATCCCCAGGGACAAGATCTGCTTAGAGAGAAAAAGGAAAGGCCCTCGAGATGAAGTGTGGAAGGAAACTCTTGCATTCAGAAACAGTTCCTTCTCCAGTCTCTTTCTCTTGAAATACCTATTGGGCATTTCTGTTCTGGAGGAAGTTGAACAGCTTGAGTTGAAAGCAGGTAGCTTGGTTGGCTTGAGAAGTACTCAGGTCAACTCACAGAAAGTGCAGGTAATGATAAGACCAAGAATAAATGTAATATGGGAAAGCATATGTGAAAAAGAGAATATTCAGAAACCAAGCTCTGAGGCATTTCAGAACCATTTAATAGACATCTAATAGACATCTCCCACTCATTCTAATAGACATCTCCCACTTAATGTGCTTGAATGGGCCTCCTTTTTTTGCACCTCCCTGGTCTGTACCACCATCCACCTCCGGAGGCAGCCTGTTCTCTCTTTCTCTCAGTCCCTACAGCCAATCCAAACTTGTCCAGCCATACAAACCAGCCCTTGACCCTATATTCAGTTTCTGTCCACCTCACCTCCACCTCTACAACACACAAGTGCCTCCTGGCTGTTCCTTTGGGCTTGGGACACTGGATAGGAAATTCTAGGGTCCTGGGCACCAAATAGGGTCAAGAATGGGTTGTCATGGGCTCTCAGTACTCACATTCCTTTGAGCCTGTGGATTCCTTTGCTCGGCAGGACATGGCCAGAGGAGGCTGGTCAGAGCCTTCCACAGCCGGGCCCTGTTGTCTGGGAAAGGGCAGGCTGCCCTTGAGTCTGCCTCCAAGACTCTGCCTGAATGAGACTTACTTCTTTCCTCTCCACTTCTACCATCCCATTCTAAGTCACCCACAATTGGTCCATAGCTTCTCACTGGACCCCTGCCTCCATACTCACTGCACTATAATGTACTTTCTCCCCAGCCCCTCAACATCCTTTTAAAAATATGAATCAGGTCATATCACCTTACTTAAAACCTCTTCCTCACACTTAGAATGAAATCCCAACTCCCTACCTCACAGACATCCGCAGGGGCAGCTGGGAGCAAGGAGGAGGGGTTTGCACTTCCAGGGAGTATCAACGGGGTCAGCAGCATGGGCTTTGGCATCACAGTCCGGGCTCAGATCCTGTTTAGCTACCTATCATTTCTTAAGTTTCAGCAAGTTCCTTGAACCTCTCTAAGCCTTAGTTTCCTCATCTATAAACTGGTGATGGTTTTATAAGTACTTGCCTTATAGAGCAGTGGTCAGGATCCACTGGGATGGTTTGTGAAAAGCATTCAGTACTCATACTCCATGTTAGTTGATAAAAATAATCAGAACAATGAAAACGTTAACTAATTTAAAGCCAGGATCTGAATCTTCAACCATGAGCTTTTCATACACATCTTTAGTTGATAAGCTATGCTATATGTAAACTAAATATGTCAAAAGTTTCCTTTTATAAGAGACATTAACAATTAAACCAATAGGATAATAAAACTATGAAATTCATAACTAGAAACTCTCCTAAATATCATGATAGGATTATCTAAGGTATTATTATTCCAAGAGACATTTAGGAAACTTATTTTATGAGGTTGCAGATCTGCCCTCATTCTGAATTTAGGCTGAGAAAAAATAGGAAAAAGATCGAACAGGGTAGGACTTTTTCATCATTTGAAAGCCCATCCCTTATTCAGAGTATGACTTGTACTGATATCTCTGACTTGGAGCTGTCCAGCCCCTCTAGAGTTTGGGCACCCCTACTGTTCAGGGAAGCCATTATATTTTCAGGCAACACCAATTTTTGTAAGATCATACAAAATTAAAATTTCTATTTAATGAATATACTAGTTTTTGTTTTATCCTCTGAAGCTCCTCAGATGTTATTTAAAATCTCTTCCACATGATAGCCTTTTTTTTAAATTTATTTTTTTTATTATGGTGACATTGGTTAATGAAATCCAGTAAGTTTCAGGTATATAATTTAGCAGTAAGGTATGTGTATGTGTGTGTGTGTGTGCGTGTGTGTGTATTGCATTGTGTATTCACTGCCATGATAGCCTTTTAAAGAGTTGTAGACAGTTGCCTTGTTCTCCACTAAGCAGTCTCTCCTCTAAGTTCTCAAGTCATTCAATCCTTCCTCACAGCACATGGTTTCTGGAGTCGTCTTGCCATACTGAAATTTCACCTCCCTCGTTCTGGGTATTACATTTTTATTAATATAGTCAAAGATCACATTAGCTTCCTTGGTAGACACATTTAGTTGCTCACTGTCAACTAAAACCTCCATGCTTTTTATGCATACTTCCTCTAAGCCATGCCCACCATTAACATTTGTGTTTGGTCTTTTTCATTCACAAACGGGACTTTATACATATATTCCCTATCTATTTCATTTTGTTGGCATTGTTTCACTGTTTCAGCCTCTCTAGATCATTTTGAATTATGATTACATCATCCATTAGTATATAGTTTCATGTCACACAGGTCATTCATATCCTCATGCTAGTCATTGACAAAGCTGTTGACCAGGGCCCTGCCATCTACCACTCAGACCTGCCTCCAGGCTCACAGGGGGCTCATTAACTACCACTATTTATACTCAGTCATTCAACCTGTGTGGCAGACACACCCCAGGTCGATCCCCAATGACTCATACCCTTGTATAATCCCTTCCCCTTGAGCGTGGAACCTGTGATTTGCTTCTAACCAATAGAATAAAGAAAAGGTTATGGGATGTTACTCCCTTGACTAGGTTATGTTATATAAGACTCTGTCTTATCAGACTGGAGGGAGACAGACTCTGTTGCTGGCTTTGAAGAAGCTTCAGTGTTTTGAGATGGCAAGGGACTGTGGGTGGCCTCTAGATGCTAAGAGCGGTTTCCGGCTGACAGCTACAAAGAAAATGGTAACCTCAGTCTTACAGTCCCAAGGAGATAGAGAAATGGATATTTTCCTCATTCAAGCCTCTGATGTAACCATAGCCCCTCTATGAGACTGTAGCCTGGTGAGACCCTAAGCAAAGGACCCACCTAGGCCATGCCCAGATGCCTAACCCACAGAAACTGAGATAATAAATGGGTGTTACAAGCTATTGAGTTTGTAGTAATTTGCTATGCAGCACAAAAACTAATACCACCAAAAAACCCATATATCTATTTCTCTATCTTGTTAAGGCTGTCACTGTCAAAAGCCTTGGTGAAATCCAGACACGTTATTTTTCATTCTACTAATTTAAACAATCTAATAACTTTTAATGTGAGGAAATGTTAGATTTACCTGCCTTCTTCTTAGAAAACTCATTCTGATGATTGCTGCTTCCCTGAAAGCTCACTAATTATCCTTTTAATAATCTCCTCTCAAATCTTTCTTGGGTTGGCCAACCATTCATGCTCATGACACTTGAAAATAGAAATCTCTTAGTGGTAACTCCATAACCTAAAAGAATAAATCTTGCTTCCAAAGGAGCCCAATTGACAATGGCATCTAAATATCTAGGCACTGAGGAAATCCAAATTAACCCATCTTTCATTCACCAAATATTGAATGAAGGGCCTTTAAACAGTGTCCACAAATTCTTAGTTACACATCTTTTCAAGACATGGAGCTTAATTCCCCACCCCCTTGAGTGTAGGTTGGGCTTAGTCACTCATTTCTAGAAACAGAATAATGTAGGAGTGATGGCATATGACTTCTGAGGCTAGATTACAAAAGGCACTGTGGCTTTTTTCTTGTTCCTTCTCTTGGATCACTGGCTCTGGAGGCAGCCAGCTGCCATGTTGTGAGGACACTCAAGCAATTTCACATGGTGAGGAGCCAAGGCTCCCTGCCAAGAGTCACGTCAATGAACCATCCTGGAAGCAGGTCCTCCAGTCCCAGTTAAGGCTTCAGATGACTACAGCCCTATATAATATCTTGACTGCAACCTCATTAGAGATACTGAGCTAGAACCATTCAGCTAAGCTGCTCCTGAATTCCTGACTTTCAGAAACTATGAGATAATAAATGTTCACTGTTTTAAATTGCCAAGTTTTAGGGTAATTTGTCATAGAGCAATAGATAATACAAACAAATTCAGAATTTTCACTCACCTTGTAGTATTGTAAAATTCTTGATGAGCTGACCATGCTTGGAGTCCACCAGCTTCATTTCCTCCATAATCACGGATAAGTTGGCTACTTCAGTGTCTAACCTTGACCTCATCATATCTTGTTGCATCCTGAGAGAAACAGAATCCAAACGGATATTGGCCAATGTGTTATTCAATGAGGTCAGATCATCTGTGTGTTTGGTCAGGGTATCTGTGCAAGTGGTCCTGACTTCATTCAGATTGCTGGTCAGCGTCCGCAGGTGGTGGGCTGTGTAACTGATATTGCTAATGATATTCACGATATCTGTCTCAAAGAGTTGGAAGCGTTCCTCCAGCTGGCTGAACTTGATGGCTGTTCTGTTCTCTGCATCCTTGTGTATATCCTGCAGGTCTTTCAGGTTCTGCTCGTTGGCTTGTGAGGCCGTGGTGATGTTGTCCATCTGACCTGTGAATGAGCTGAGCTGGCTGTTCATATCCTCTAGGGTATCGTTGTTGGCTTTGGCCAAGGCAGTGTTATTGGCAGCCAGCGTCTGCAAGCTCTGAACTTTCTCCTTCAGCCAATCAGTGTCCTTCTTGGCTTGAAGGAAAACCTGCTGTAGATTTTGGAAGTCGTTCTTGATTCGCTGGATAGCCTGGCTTGTGTCATCCACAGACCGCTGCAGGTTGGTGATGAGGTTCCTTTGCTGCACTTGGGTCAAGTTCAGATTGTTGAGGTTCATAATGACCACATTGTGAGAATACATTTGGCTCTGCAGATTGCCCTGCAGCACACTGGTATCTTGTTGTAGATTTGTGACATAGCCATTATACGCCTGGAGGGTTTTGTTTACAGTAGTAATGAGGAAAGAGTTATTCTCCAAAGTTTCTTTCAGTTGACTTTGCCTGTCCACCAGTGCATCCCCACTTGCCTGTAACTTCTCCAGCGTATCTTTGTTCTTGCTGGTCTTTTCCATAATTTCACGAAGCTGTTGTCGAAGATCCAGAATGTCTGATCTGAAGGTAGAGAGTTCTGAGTTGGTGCTTATAGCTTTCTTCCCAGTTTGGTCCCCTGAAATAAGATATATTTGTTACTTAGATTGGTGATATGGAGAAGTATTCATGTGTGGTTAAAGATCCCAAAGAGATTTAACTGGTATGCACTATATTTTAGATATAAAATTTGTGGTATATGCAGACTGCTCTGCACTAGTAAAATCCACATCTCTTAAAACTGGATGCTGGGGAATTGGAAAGGGTGCTGAGTACCAAGACTGACCAATCTGAATGAACATTTTTCTCAAATTGGGAAGGGATATTTACTTGATTCTAGAGCACTGAGCAGGGTGAAAAGAAAGGAATAAACTCTTTGTTTTTTGTTAAATTCACCCAAATTCCTTTTTAAAAAAATGAAAACAAAAATCAAAGGATAAAATAGGCTGGAATCTTTTATTTTTAAAATTAATTTCTATAATTCTTCTATGCAGTTTAAAATAATTTAAATAATAATTTACTAAGAATTTTATAAAAGAGTATTTAGTAAAGAGTATTTGTGTGTGTGTGTGTGTGTGTGTGTGTGTGTGTGTGTATCAGGACTGATATTCAGATTTTATTTGGCACATAACTGTGGTTTCTCTTTTGGGGAGATTCAACTCCGAAATTGGGCCTTAACTTAAAAATGTAAAAGTCCTTGAGTTAAATCATCAGAAAGGATTCAACATACAATACAAACATTTAATGTCTTTTTGAGTAAATGGGTGTTTACAACAACATATTCTAAAAAGCCATGGTCACTACGGCCATGCTGTGCTGAACATGCCTGATCCCGCCTGATCTTGGAAGCTAAACAGGGTTGGGCCTGGTTAGTACTTGGATGGGAGACCACCTAGGAATACCAGGTGCTGTAGGTATATTAAAAAAAAGCTGTGGTCATTTATACAAAGTAGATGATTCACTCCCATTCAGATTACCTAATTTTTTCAGGTCGCTTTCCACTGCTGTGAGCTTGTCATCATAGGTTTGGCGAGATGTCTCCATGCCACCTGTAACATTGTCCATTTTCTCTACAACTAAGATTTGGAAATCAATGCATTAATATACATATCTGCTGAAATTTTATTTTTCAGTTTCAACAAGAGATCATTTCATTATAGAATAAAGGAAACAGACTGAAACAAAGAATATAAATGAAATCAAATCCTGTGTGGGGAAAAGCATTCTTTTAGAAAAAATGAGTTATTTGTCTCAAAACCCACTGGCAGTTTACTTGTAAATGGTTTTTGTTGTTGTTGTTGTTGTTTTTAGTTTAAACAACAAACATTTCTCACAGTTCTGGAGGCTTGGAAGTTCAAGATCAAGGCATTTACTCTTTTGGTGTCTGTCTGGTGTGGGCCCATTTCTTGACTCATAGATAGCCATCTTCTCACTCTGTGCTCACATGGTCTTTTATAAAGATACTACTCTCATCCATGAGGGCTCTACCCTTATGACTACATCACCTCCCAAAGGCTGCTGTTCCTAATACCATCTCATTGGGTATTTCAACATATGAATTTTAGGATACACTCAGTCCATAGCACATACCAAGTATTTTCTGACAACAATGGAATGATATTAATAGCAGAAGGGAAATGAATATCCACAAACATGGGAAAGTTCAAGAACACAGTCTTCAACCACCACTGGGTCAAAGAAGAAATCAAAAGGAAAATTAGAAAAGGTCTTGAAACAAAAACAAAACACCAAAATGCATGAGATGTAGCAAAAGCAGCAGTAAGGGGATAGTTTATAGTAATAAATGCCTATATTAAAAAGGAAGAAAGACCTTAAGAAAACAACTTAACTGTGCACCTCAAGGCACTAGAAAAAGGACAAGCTAAGCTCAATGTTAAAAGAAAAAAAGAAATAACACAGATTAGAGCTAAAATAAATGAAATAAAGCATAAATAAACAATAGCTAGAAATCCAAAAAAAGAATGGGTTTTCTGCAAAGACCAAGAAAATAGACCTTTAGCTAAGAAAAAAAGAGAAAAGACTCAAATAAACAACATCAGAAATAGAAGAAAAGTCATTACAACTGATTTCACAGAAATAAAAAGATTTTCAAAAACTATGTACAGTAATACAACAAAAAATTGGATAACCTAGAAGAAATGTATAAATTATTGGAAACATTCAACCTACTAAAACTGAATCATGAAGAAACAGAAAATCTGAATAGACTTATAGTATGGAAACTGAATCAGTAATCGAAAACTTCCCAATAGAGAAAAGCCCAGATCAAATGGCTTCACCGGTAAATTCCACCAAACATTTAAAGAAGAATTAATGCCAATCTTTTTGAAACAATTTCAAAAAATTGAAGAGGAGAAAACACTTTCAAACTCATTTTATGAGGCAAGCATTACTCTGATACTCAAGCTTGAAAAAGACACTATAAGAAACAAAAACTATGGGTTAATATATCTGATGAATATAGATGTAAAAATCATCAGCAAAATACTAGTAAACCAAATTCGACATTGCATAAAAAGGATCATACACCATGACGAAGTCATAATTGGAGATCATTCAACTGTACTGAAGATCTATTATACGCAGGATTCTGCATATGCTCTGGTGAGTTACACTATTCAGAAGCTGAGTCTGTGCCTTAATTGATTATTAGAATAAAATGTCTCCATGGACATTTTGCATAGGACCAAATTTTATGGACCTTTTAGTGTAGACCAATGTCTCTATGGATGTTTTGGATAGGACAAATGTCCTGCAAGCCATAATATAAGGGTTCTAGCACCTAGCAAGCCATCGATAAATCCTTCCTTTTCCACCTCCTTCCCTTGGTGTACTCATTTTAGTGTTATGGGCTTCAGTTATCCTAATAAATTAGGGGACGTGATCTCTGAGGCAACATTAAACTTTTTAATTCGTATGATTTTTAAATAAATTGAAACTTTTAATAACAATCTGTAGGTCTACGAGTCTACCGCTTTGTCTAAGATGAATCAAAAGTCCCTGCAGAAATTAAACCTAACCAAAACAGGGGAAGTATAGATTCGCTCATATTAAAAAGATCGCCGGGTCCAAATTCCTCACTGCTCGAGTCGCTGTGTTTACTGTCACTAAGGCTACAAGATTTTGTTTACAGAAATTTTTTGTAAACTTGAGAATTATGTTTTTAATTCTTCTCATGATTTAGTATTGCCTTGGATGTTTTAAAATTTGTTTGGAACTAATTTATAAATTTTTATGTATAATGAAAGTCCTCAATCTATACTTTTTCCTATGTAGATATTCCCCAACTTAATGATTTTTCGACTCTACGATAGTGTAAAAATGATACCCATTCAGTAGAAACTGTGCTTCGATTTTGAATTTTGATCTTTCCTGGTTAGTGATGTGTGGTACAAGACTCTCTCGTGATGCTGAGCAGTGGCAGTGAGCCACAGCTCCCAGTTAGCCATACGATCACAAGGATAAACAACTGATACTCTACAGTATATTCACTGGGTTAGATGATTATGCCCAACTGTAGGGTAATGTAAGTGTTCTGAGCATGTTTAAGGTAGGCTAGGCTAAGCTATGATAGATTACGTGTATTAAATGCATTTTCGACTTATGAAGGATTTATTGGTATGTAACCGATGGAGGAGCATCTGTATTAGTTTCCAAAGATGGAGTCATAACACTGTGATCATTTACAAAATTTCATCACTCATCATACTCTCTACTATTTCTGGCAGGTGGGACTCACTTATCTAGCAGAAGAGCCCATGGCAAAGAACACCTAGCTCAAGTCTAATCACAAAGTCTCCATAGAATAGTGTTTGCCATTCTCCGTCATACGTTCCACTACCGAGGCCTGAAAATCTGCTTCTCCTTAGTGACAAATGAGTCTATACTTTAACAGTTCCCAAGAAGATGCCTAAGTGGGTTTCCAAACAATAATTTAAAAAGAAGACTTTTTAAAAAACATTTTCTCAATTATACATGATAGGGAAAGTTAGTGATACAGTGTTAAATAAAAACTTCTGTTATAATTCATTCTCAGGAGGCGATAATTCTCTATGGTTATGAGTACACATTTATCTTTCTAAAATGTCTAATAAGAGTATATTTCTCCAAAAGTGGCTCCCTGAGATCCAACCTCCAGCAACTTGGAATGAAGTCTGACTGTCCTTTTTTGCTATCAACAGCTTTTTTAAATAATGACTTTATTTTTTTAAAGCCTTAATATGTTTTGTACATTAATCGTGAGCCAATGGGTCCAGTTTATTGTATTCATTAATTGCTCCACCCACACATGATTGTGTGAGAAGATTCTCCTGGTTTCTGTCAGGAAATAGAAGTACGGTCCCATGTGTCTGAATGACCTAAAGTGAACCAGCTCTGAAGTTCCCAGCACCTTCTCTGGAGAAGGACGGCATGCTCTCCCTCAAGCTTCTACAGTCTAACCATGATGAAGTGTGTGCACTGTACCAAATGCTCTTTCTCACCCAAGCCTTACCATGTGTTCTTCTTTCCACTTAGAATGTTCTTTCCTGGCCTCTTCACCAAGCTAAGACCTATCTACTATTCAAGACTCAGTTCATCATTTCTTGTGGTGAAATACATTTCTTTGCTGAAATACATTTTACAGAGTTCTCTTGGCAGGTTGTCCGTTTTTTATTGCAGGACTTCACCCTGTTGTCATGGCTTGTTTACTATAAGATACTTTAAGGCAGGGAAATTTGTATGCAGTTTTATTTCCAGCTCTTAGCTCAATGTGTGGCACTTATTGGTGTTCAACACAAACTTATTTATTATGCCATTTATTTAAATAAATGAGAACCTGCCTGCTGACTGCTGAAGCCTGTGAGAAATTGGTTGAGCTAGAGGTCAAGCAAACAAACTTACAAACCAACCAACCCAGGGGAGCCTCAGCACTGGAACGAGTATGGCATCTAGTTGAATAATTGTTGTTTTTTAATGACTATAGAAACAGAGAGATATAGTTATGATAATCTGCACCTTAGAGTTGTTTGATGGGCATGTATACTCCTAATCCCTGGAAACTTGGAACAATAAAATATTTCATCTGCATTTTAGCAAAGCTAAACTTTTAAAAATAAAATAGTTCATGTTTATAAGTTTAGGTTCATTTCTGATCCTGAAATCAAAACATATGCTTTTGTCTGCCCTCAAACCACATGCAAGATCTTAAGTCCCGACTTTTTTTCCTGGAAGCCAAAGAAACCTCTAAATATGCTGACAGGCAGTCGTTTTCTACCCTCTCGAATTTTTCTTCCATTTTAGTTAAAACAAACAAACAAACAAACGAACAAACAAACAAACAAAAAACCAGAACAGTCATGGACAGATAATTCAGATTTGCATCGAATAAAAGGAATAAATATATTCATTAAAAAACAACAACAACAAAAAACCTGTTAATTTTCTCTTTGGTGCAGCAAGGAAACTATTTGCCCACAAGTACTAATAAATTGGTTCCATGCACTGAGGCATGTGTCTGTGTTTAAAGCAGTATCTGGGTATAAAGTTGCAATCTGTAGGGTTGCAAAGCTGGCAGCTTGCTTCTTCATAAAAATACTATGCTGATGGAGATCCAGAATCTACATCTGCTGTAACAGTACACAGCATTTTCATTGGTTTTTACTGTTAACTTATTAGCACAAATTCTAAGGATGGCAGAGCCATCCTCTCTTACTCTAGAAACTCCCAGTCTATACATATAGACCTCAGTTTGTAGATTGTTCTCATAAGAGGAAAACAAACATGAAACACAGAAGGGTTACTACAAGTCTGGTTTTTCACAGGCTCCCCTTTTCTAGAAATTGTTTCTTGACTGAATATTTTTCTTCAGAATATCAGTACTTTTGGTGTTATGCATGAAGAGTTGTCCCTCTTCAAGTACTCAAAGCCTAATTCTCTAGGATAATCTGACAATAATACCTTTTCTATCATTGGTATAATTCCTTCGTCTGGGCCACCAACTTGTTCCTTCCTTGATTCCACCCATCTTTTAAGGTCCACTCTAAATGTCATCACCCCATCATGCTAAGCCTTCCCTGGTGATTTGATTCTATACCCTACCACTGAACTGTTATCTGAATAGCAATAATAACAGCCTCTATTTATTGAGTGCCTACTCTTTGAAAGATGCACTGTACCATAGCTGCAGTTAATCCTTACAACTCTTATTTTACAGATGAAGAAATTGAGGCTCAGAGATGTTCAGTAACTTTCCCAGAATCACATAGCTTATAAGTGACTAAGTGGGATACCAGGCCAGGAGATCTAACTCTACAATCCATGCTTTCTCCATAAGTCCACATTGCCTCTCATTTACTCTTTCTTTTTCCTAAATATGGTTTTCTCCAATAAAAATCCCTTGAGGGGAAGGATTATGTCTTCTTCATATTCTCTTTACAGTCATCATTCTCAGATGTTTACTAAGCATCTGCCATGTACATGACATAGTGCTAGACACTGAGGACATAAGAGACATAGCTCATAGCTCAGTCTTTGAGGACAGGGAACAAGAGCAGAACACAGAGATTCTGCCTGGTGCTCACGAGTGTCTGTACCAGACGGACTGTGGTACTCAGGGGGTAACACACCACCTCATTGGTAGCTGAGACTTCTCAGTAATATCAACTACATTCCCCTGGAATGCAATAAAGACATTTCTACTTTGAATATTATTTCAGTTTTCATTACAAAAATACCAAAGATCTGGTTGTGGAATGCAATCCTAGATTCCGATAACAACCACGCAGTATGATTTGATGCACGTTTTGAAAGTCTACTTTGTCATTGCTACTTTGGCAGAGCTTAACAGGAAGGTAAGTATTCTATGACTAGGAATGTTACGTTAAAGGAGATTTTTATTGAGAAAGATTCAGACTACCATAAATGCGTACAGGGCAGGACAACTGAGTAGGTTTTCCCTGTACAGGGAATATTATGGGGGGAAACATGACCCATTGAACTAAGGAGATGGCTTCTGCCTTAGAAGCTCCATTGACTGATGATAAAAGCCCAGGGCACAAGATGAAACAAGCTGTAACTGTCCAAGAAGTAACTTTCTGTAAAGCAGATGATGAGCCTCATGATCACAGCCATTGTACAGACCTATCTGGGTGACTCAGCAGTCCTCTGAATTGTTCAGCAGACTCTCTAGAAGGAACTTAAGTCATATCCTAACTTGTAGCTACATAAGTGACATAAAAGGAGAAGTAAGGAACGATTTGAAGAAAACAGTATGAAGTTGCCTTTGCTGACTCCAGTAAATAAAGAAGTTTCTGTTTTATTTCTTTCAACTTCCCCTTCAGAGAAACATCTTTCACTGAATATTTTTCTTTCTTTCCTTTTTTAATGGAGAGAGTTTCTCTAGACTTCAAAAGGAGATGTGTAAAGTGAAAAGTGAGGCTTATTTTTCTGCCTCTTATAATGTGGGGTCACCAGCATCTTATCAGCAAGAAAGAGGGCTCACTGTATTAAGAGAAAACACATCTGGAAAATATCAACATTTTAGTTCATTAAGGCTGTGTTTGGAAACCCAAACTGCATGTTGTATTATCTTATTTTCATTCAGTAGAGGCCTGAGAGATGGGCACCTTGAAGGAAGGAAAAGATGGGCAAGACGGTCATCCTGCCTTCACTTATCTTGCTTCAATCTCTTCTCTCCTTCATCTTGGTCAGATCACATCCCCAGAGCAAGCCAAGCGATCTCCAGGATTTGGGGTTTCTAGGTAGGACTTTGAGTTGCAGCAATCCCCTAAGTGCAGATTAGCTTAGAGGTCCCTGGACATGGACTGACTGCCTTTACAGAAGTCAGCTCAAATCTACAATTCACCCATCCTCTCAGTAATTCATTCAGCAAATTTGAGTACCATGAGGCTAGGTGCTAGTGGGAGATACAACAAATAAAAGATAGGCTTTTGTCTCCATGGAACTTATAGTTTGTTTAGGTGGTGAGACAGACAAGCCCACAGGCTATAATGTTACAGTGTGGCAGGGGCTAAAAGCAAATAAAAGGTGCTTTGGGATCAAACAGGAGGGCACCTAATTCAGCCTTCGGGGCTTCTTGCAGGACATGTGTACAAGTGAGACGTGAAGAGAAAGAAGTGATTTAGGTAGAGAGCAAAGAAAAGGTGTTCCAGGCAAATGGACCAGCACATGCAAACCAAGCCAGAGCTGAGAAGGGCTTTTCAATGTCATAACAATAGAGGGAGTGTCTGTTTTTTAAAAACAAACAAACAAAAAAAGAAGAAGAAATCCCCTCTCTTTCAGATCTTTCTGAATAATTTTGAAGACATAAAGATCCTAGACCTTATTTCCTTGCAGGAGCAAAAATTACAAAATGCCATATGGTTGTATGCTTGTCAAAACCTTCTCATCTCCCTTTCAGTACTAAATGTTATCTTTCACGGTATCACACAGCACTGATCTCTAAGAATACTTATTAAGTGGTTGTTTGATTCCTTTATCTGGCTTTGCTAGGAAAAGTCATGGAGAAGTGAGTAATGACCTAAAGGAGAAGAGTGTGAATTACCCAGGACATAAAAAACCCTCTTTTTCCCCAGTAGGTTCCCTCTCCCACCTCTGTCCGGCCCTTGCCATGATTTAGTAGCCTGTCTTAATCAGTTACACTGTTAATCCTAGGTGAGATTAACTCATCACAAATGGATAAAATGACCTAATAATTTTCCAAATTTTCATTGTTCAAATTCATCAGTCCATACACTATAGGATACACATAATTTTCCATGTATATGTCCTGGACTACACTGAGCATTTTAAACTTATTTTCCCATTCTGATGGCTAGAACTGTATAAACACAGTTAGGAAAAAGAAAGGAATAGAGTGGTATAGCCACTTATCTGCTGGGACCAACTGCAGGACAGGTGGTTGAATTACATCATCTTTGCTCATCCTAATGACCTTGAAAATTGGCATTATAACTGCCATTTTACAGATAAGAAATTGGAAACCCTAAGAGTGTATGATCCATACCCAAGTTACATAGCCATGCAAAGAACTTAGCATGATGCCTGGCATGCTAGCAAACACTTAATAAACACAATTGTATTACAAATGGCAGAATCAATAACTGATCTTGGACCATCTGGCTCCAAAACCCATTCTTATTCCAATACACTATGTTTCCTCAGGAAACCACTAAACACTGGGAGAGGTGGGAGGACTTACAAGTTGAGAATTCACATTAAATCTTCCTCTCCCCAGGCCAAGTCCATGGGCCAAGGTATGGAGAAGGAAACGTGTGGGATTCTCCACTGTTCATCTGTCACTTCTGAGGGAAGGCAGCTTAGGTGGCTGCTGAGTGAAAGTTTTGAAGATCAGCAGATTACACTGAAGCTAGACTAGATGTCTGTCTCGTGTATTTGACAGCAAGGCTTCCATGAATATTTCCTATAAAAGGGTTTACGTAGTTCATGATTCTGCATCATGACACCTTCTACCTGAGGTGTCTGGAACAGGTATGGGGCTTGGGGTGGGGGGCACTTTGTCTGTGAGTCTGGAGGTTTCAGGTGAACACCTTCCAGTGACCTTAAACCAGACACACTGAAAGAATGCCTAACGTCCCATAAAGTATAGTTGAGGTAGTGGTGCTGTCTCTGTGTTTAACTTGTACAGAGTAATATTTTTATGGAGCTATATAAACAACACTGACCACAGTAAATGTGCTGAAGAGAAAAAAGGAAATTAGTTGGCTAGTCCCTGGGTGAAATAAGCCTTATATCTCTGGAGATCTTATGTTTGGCTTTTCCTCTGTCAATATAGTTTTCTTGTGTGCTGACTCCAGGGTTTCCACAGGGCCTCTTAGAGATAAGATGAAAAAAGACAGAGGAAGAGGGAGTAGCTGGAAATAGGTGGGAAAAAACAACAAAGACAAAAAAATCTTTATACCTCATAGAGGGTCATTATTACTGTTGAAATAAGTCAAAAAGAACTGCTACTTTCCCCCTTTCAGATCCCACAGCCACAAGAAGCTCAAGACACAAAGATGGAGCTTATGATGTTGCTTAGTTTTGCATCTGAGTTGTATTCATGAACTACTTCATCCTTGAAAACGTGGTTTTTTTTTCATGTTAAGTTAATGAAGGGAAACTTGGTATCTGAAGGAAAAAGGAAAAGTACTTACCTTTGTATCCCAAAATGGCTACTGTGATTGTTAGCAAGGCACACAAAATGTATAATAATATGATAGAAAACTTCAGTGCCCAGTTATTTTTACATTTGGTACATTGTGTTCCTTCCTGAATACCTATAAGAGAAGTCAAATTTTAGTAATAGTGACCAAAAACATTACTTCCAAAAGTATCTTTTTGAATTTTAGTTCAAATATTACAACTAAAAATAATGTTTTATATATGTCTCATTACAGGATGAGTGGCATTTTGAAATTAAATATACTCATCACTTAAGCAACTCAAGTACTTTACATATTACCATTATATTGTTATAATTGTATTTAATGTGATTTGAAAATAGCACATAATTTTCATAAAACTTTCAAACCAAATTTCACTCTAATAACTACAATTAATATTTCAATAAAAATGTCTACAGGACAAAAGATTTGAAATACCTAAATTCACTTGTTTTAGCCATTATTGAACCTATAGCAATTTAAACATAATCAACCAAAAAAACAAATTGTGACTTGTCCCTTGGTGTTTATTTCAGTGGTGTACTACAGCTAGTTCCTTCTGGTTTGCGAGAGTCGATTGTTAAATTTGTAGGAATTTGGGAAGCTGACTGTTAAACTGTTGGCAGCTTGAAATCAGTCCTGGAGGGAATATTTACATGATAATTCCGCTCCCCCCCCACCCCCTTGCCACACCTCGCCCCGAACCGGTTTACAAACATGCCACTGGCTGTAAATGTACTATAACCTGTAGCAGATAATACAGGTAATTTTATGATTAAAATGCTCAATATATAACCATTTTTATACATTACATACATACAGTAAACCAACACTGGCCCTTATTTATCACGGTGATTTAAAAAACAATTATGAACAGCTAGAAAAACCAGATATTTTTTGATAAAAGGAGGTAGACTGCTCACAGTTCAACTTTTGAAAAATATTCTAATCTAAGTGGTAAACCATCATCATTTCTGCAAGTGACTCCAGAAACAAACCCATGAAAGGGAACTTACCATCGGATTGATGAGAAACACAGAAGACGAAGACTATGGACATTTTAATGTGAAAATCACATTGTAAAGAGTACAGGGAGATTCTTTCTTTTCCTGACCTGTTTCCCTATGTGTCAACAGTGCATAAAGGGCTGATCTCCCATAACTGTGCTCAATAACTTTTGATGGGCAGGTCGTGAGGATTAAGCCACAGCCTACGTTTCTCTCTTGGGGTTGGTAATTTTATGCATTGTGCCTTCTTCCATGAAAAGAGCTCTTCAGCTGTTTTTAATGCAAAATTATGAGAGACACAGCATAGAAAAATGACCCAGATTTAACTTTCAGGGTTTAATCAATCCCTTGATGTTCTGAGCTAGAGAGCCAAGGGAAGGGGGCTGAGTCTGTCTGTTCCATGACTTAGAGCAGTGATTCTCAAACTCTGGGGCACATCAGACTCACTTGAAGAGCTCGTTAAAACACAACATTTCTAATTCAGGAAGTCTGAGAAGGTGCCTGAGAATCTGGATTTCCAACATATTCCCAGGGGATGCTGACACTGCTTGTCTGGGGACCATGCTTAAGAATGGTGCTGCTCAAACCATAAGGTGCTTACAAATCGCATTGTTCAAATGCAGATTCTGGATTCTGATTCAGCAGGTCGGAGGTAGGAGCTAAGATTCTGCATAAAGTCCAAGTGACACCTGGTCAGAGAAATGCTTTGAGGAGGAAAGGTTTGGTTTAGAAGATGGTCATGCTGGATCAACATTTGGCTGGCCAATTCCTTAAAGGTAAAGCTATAAAATCAGAGTCACTGATCTAACAGACTAGAGTAGAGAAAATGAGCTTCTTTGCATCACAGTTTTCTCATTTCTTTTACTCCTTTTCCTTCCGTCCTCCTCTAACTGCCACCTAGATATCTCAGCACCACCTCTCATGTCCAAACCCACTCTTGGTACTAGCCCTGCCTAACCAGATCTCAAACTTCCACCCAACCTTCCTATTTCTATCCAACGTAAAAACTGCTACTATCCCAGTTCCCCAGGAGGTTAAACTCAAAGGTTAAACTCAAAGACACCCTGAAGTCTTTAGTACTGATTCTCTAATTCACTCAGTCACTAGGCCCTGCTAATCTTCTTGTGGGATAGTTTTATCATGATTATCTCATCTATAGTTTATTGCTGTTCATTTACTGCCTAAACTGTACCAGGTTCTAAACTAGGTACTTGACACACAGCATTTTTAATCCATATATTAACCCCTGAAGGAGGCAGGTAGTGAGAACTGAAATGTCATTCTATAGACATCGCAGCCAGGATTCAAACCTGGGTCTGTCTGACTCCAAAATCCATGATATCTCCACTATGCCATGGTACCTCTGTCTGGTATTCTTTCCTCTCCATTTCCATTGTCACCATCCTAGTGCGAGATTCTTTAATCTCATTGGAAGATCCTCTTCCATTCCCACTGGAATCCAGCCCCACCCTGTACTAAAATACTGCTATCCTCATGGCAATGCCAAAAAAGAAAAAAACAAAAACATCAAAAATCTTCAACAGCTTACTCTGAACTAGAGGATGAACACACACACACACACACACACACACACACACACACACACACACACACACACCCTCTATCAGCTCTTAGGTTCTTCATAACCTGGCAGTTTAAATGAAACAGACTCTTCATATCCAGTTAGGGTAAAAATATTTTTTGGATTTGGAAAGGAAGAAGTATAGGTAAACCCACAAACATGCCACATTTCATGTTCAGAAACAATAAACTTACTTTGGTAATGAGGGATGACAGACACAGATGCTGATTGACCTCCTGTGGAAAGACTAAATGACACTTTTATAGTTGAGTTGGGGTTGGGGTGGGGTGGTCATTCCTTTTGGATTTTAGGACCATGGTGGGTGAGCTCTTTATACTTTTCCAGAGCTACTTCTTACATTCCATTAGAAGAGCCTCAGAAGATTTGATCAGAGCAGAGATTACAGTAGATAATAGAATCTAGGGCTAGAAGGTTGCTTAGAGGTCATCTGGTCAAGTGTTATTGTATTATTGATGGGGAAAGTGAGGCCGGCAAGATTAAGCAGAATCAGAAGCCACATCAGAAGCCACACGTCCTGATTCTCAATGTAGGAGCCTTTCCCTCCCATCCTGGCCATGTGTGCTAGCACTGTGTTTGCCACTGAACATCTTATACATGTGATATTTGTGCAGATCTGCTCCAGACAGTTGTCAGTGGTTCACATCCTGAAGAACAGTCACTTCCTCACGATGTACATTTCTCATTACTGACTATATCAGCATTTAATCAATATCAGATGGCACCACCTGACCTCCTTTTCCACTTGACACACTTTCTCTTTCTTGTTTTTTCTCTACCCTCTCAGACTTATTTTTAATAAGAATTCTGTTTTATCTTTCTCTCTCTGCCCTCCGCTGGGAGGACATCTGGCCAAACATAGGAATGCCTACTACAAAGAAACCCTGCTGGCTCATGTAGCTGGGGGACCCCTCCTCCTTGAACCTAGATGGTCACAAAAAACATTCAAGAGAGATACCCCCCTGTTACCAGCCTTTGTAGTATTTGTTTTCTTAGCATTACTTTGCAGAGACTGGGGACTCTGTTCCCATTGGAGGGGGTGGGGTAGGAAGGCCAAAGGAATGGATCTGCAAAGTGCTGTGGATAAGAGATTCTAGTGCAGGAAGTGAAGCAGTTTTGCCCCCTTACCTACCACCAAGAGATCTAGCTTATCAAAAAAACCTGGCCCAAACAGCACATTTGTAATTCAGCAGGCCACAGGCAGAGCATGTCTGCAGGTTCCATGCCTTTCCATTCGTTATCCCTCTTGAGCTATCTCCCATTGAACTTGATTCTTGGCTCATGTTCTGAATGTATTTGCTCATGTCCAAGTCTTTATTATACCAAAAAGAAAAAAAAAACAAAAAACAACAAACGTTTTGGGGCCAAGTGAAACCAGAATCACTCCAGTTAACTCCTTAAGTATTCTATGAAAGTTCAGAATAGGCTGACAATTTGGTCCCCAGTGCCCAAACTCAAAGTTCCCTGTGTTGCCCTGTTTCCAATAACACATGTTTAAAGTAAGAAGAGTGGGAGTTGGATGGAGCCACCGATCTGGGGGCGGTTAGCTGGTTGGAGAGAATAATTGGAACACTGCAAGAATGACAGTGCAGACGGCCAGAAGAATTCACCAGCAAGGAGAATTCCTTTCTGCTGTGGTTCCCCATAAAGAGCCCTCCCAAGTGCTGTGGTCCAGGCTCCAATCCAGTCTGTTTTTCCAACCTTTTCGGAAAACAAAAGAGTTTCCTTCAGTATCATAATTTTCTGCCATGTATATCATCGGAGGGCTTGTCTGTTAAAATGGACACATACTGGTCAGTCCCCTTCCTTGTTAGGTGAAGGCTGGCACCGTGGGTGAGTGTGGGGCTCTTCTGGGCTATCTTAATTACCACAAGTGTCAAAAGCTCAGTGGTGTTGCCATAAAGATCATGTTACCAAAGAGAAGCTTCAGAAAGCTGGTAGATTGCAAAATCCAGAAAACCCCAGGTTTGGATCTGAGATTTGCAGTGACCTTTTCATGTGGTTTTTTTATAGTTATTAATCTACTGCCTGGTGGCACATATTCCCATAAGCCCATGAGAATAATTTGGCTCTAACAGTAAAAATGATGATTCAAATAAATTCCTATAATCACAATGCCCTCAAAAGCAACAAAACAGTAAGAGTTAACATCCCGGTAAGTTATCTGGACGTTATGCATTATCACTAGAAAAAGTGTTAAATACATAAAACACTTTATCCCACAAATTAAGTTTTTCCTTATTATAAAGGCTATTTACTAAATGATGGGTTATGATTTAGTTAGTAAAACTTTTTAAAATTAATTATTAATTTAGTTCCCCAAATACAAATCCCAGCCCTTGACACCTTATTACGCCAAGTTTCCTAAACAATGTGGAGAACCATGAAAATGAAAGCAGGACAAGAATTGGTAATGAAATAACTTTCTATGCAAAATAAATGAAGCCCCACAGCATCTGTATTTAGAGAGATGCATCTGCATAAGAAAAATTTAGAAACTTTATGAATTCAAAATCTTTAGCATTCATTCTGAACTTATATTGTGCACATTCTGAACTTATATTGTACACATTTACCAAGGGTATAGTTTTTCCATTAAAGAATTTTCATATATATATGTGTATATATATATGTATGTAGGTATACACACATCTCTCTCTCTCTCTCTCTCTCTCTCTCTCTCTCTATATATATATATATATATGTATATATATATGTATATATATACATATATGTAAAGGCAGTCAGTTCTGATTTGATGTATTATTTTTTAAAACTTATAATTCATGTCCTGCCTACTAAAAAAGTATTGTTGTAGGCAAAAGCCAGATGTAATGATGCCACTCAGAATATATAGTATCTACCAGAATATAGACTGTCTCAAAAGAATGTCATTATCTTCTCTTTGTGGCTTTTATAACAAGAAATCCTTTATTATATGAACTGTACACAAATGCTTTCAATTCTCAGAAAAAGAATCTTCTCTCATTGGGGAGCTCAACCATCACATCTCTCACATTTGTCTCTCCTCACTGGCTCCCTTTCTCTTGGCTCTCTTCCTATTCATTTTATTCTATGGGCACAGAGGGAACTGTCAACAAGCCTGATGATGCATTTCGACAATCCTGACCACTTCATTATCCGGCACTGCCAAACAATGTCCTTATGTGATTAGGCACTGAATATTTTAATTAAAAAGACTCATGAACATTCAGCTCCAGCTTGGGCCACCAGAGTCTGTTGTATAATTGAACGGACACTTGCACTACACAGGTATTTGGAGGAAGGCCATTAGAAATTGTTTAGTAGGTGAGAGTTTGCTATTGCTGCGAATGCAAAAAGGAATTGTTGAGGAAGGCTGTCGTTACAGGCACCCCCACCTGGTTACTTACAATCCAATCCCTTTAATAATCCTGCGAAGTAGGAACTGACCTTAATTTTATAGATTTTAGGAAAGTGGATGACAAAGAGGCTGAGTACTCAAGCCAGTGAGTAGCTGAGCTGAGAGTTAGACCCAGATTTATCACACATTGCTTATCTAAGTTTATTGACTCCCAGAAGTGGAAAGAAAAACAAGATTAAGGATGGCTAACAAGATAAACTGTACAAAGCTGACAGGTTAAGCTTCTAGAAGTGTTACATCAAAATAAAGGAGTGCAGAAACATCCTTCAAATTTGACAGAAAAGAACAGTAAAATTAAGTTCCCAGTAACTTAACTATTACAGGCCTGAAGCTTCTACAGGCTGTAATTACTTACTATTCTGTGGTGACATACTTGAGCAGCAAGTTAATTCCACCCTAAATAAATGCTCATTATCTCTGTGAGAGGTCAGGACTGGGTTGGAGGTTTGGCTGGTAAGGTCTGTGAGCCCCACAGGGAAATCATCCCCCAATGGTGATGGAACTCTTGGAATGGGGTAGGCCAGGAAGAGAAGGTAGCTTTATAATTTCAAGGCAACCATGGGACATGGAGGGGCCTTGCTCAGTGTAAGCCTGAAACCAAAACCGGTTGGTTGCCCCTATTGAGTTTTCTTCCGAAGTTCTAGTACACTGAAATAGGAACCTCAAAAGCCAGTCTCTAATGGTTCATTCATCAGTAGATCCAAATATCTGCTAGTGGTTCAAGCCTTCAGGAGTTAGGTGAGATAAATTAGTGGAAAGGAAGGAGGTGAAAGAATTTATTCAATGGTGATAAAAAATTGACCTCTAGTCTCTTTACCCCCCTTTAAAAAAAGCTGCCTGGAGCATATCAGAAAAACTAAATATTTTTGCAAATACCAGTTTGACCTCATGGTTCAGAAACCCACAGTAGTTCTCTGCTGCCGTAGGCTCAATGCACACTCTGAGATGCTCACCAGCTAGCACCCTCTGACCACACGTGCTCTCAGAAACTCAGGTCCTGGAGGAGCACCAGCTGTCTTCTCAGTCAATGTCCATCTTACCAGTGAAGAAACTGCAGCCTAGTGAACTCCGCTGCCCACTCTGCTTACATACAGGCCAGCCCTGACTTGAAGACTCAGGCTTCTGGATTCTCTGGAAACCGGAGTTTTTCGGATGTCAAAACACTGCCTACTTCACCACACTTCTTTCTTACTACATCCCATTTATTCAAGAAATAAGTATGGAGCATCTACTATGTACCAGGCACTGGGTATAATGATGAACAAAACAGACAACAGTATCTGCCCTTATGGCACTTATGGCCCAGTGGGTGGATATTTTAATACGTTAGAAGGTGATAAATGTTATAGGTATGTGGGAGAGATTGATGGCCATTTTAAATAGAGTGGTCAGAGAAGGCTTCACAGAGTAACATTTGAGCAAAAGCTTGAAGGAGTGTGGAAAGAGCATAGGGGTTCTGGGCAGAGTGCTCAGTGCACTCACTGAAAATTTGCTCACTCCCTTTCTGGGTCTTGAGATTCGTCCTCCTCTTGCCTGCCACACTCTTCCTCTCTACCAAATGACTTCTTTTAAAACCTTACTCACACATAGGTTGGCTATTGCAAATAAGGCTGCAATGAACATAAGGGTACATACATCTTTTCGAATAAGTGTTTTCATATTCTTTGGATAAATACCTAGAAGAGGAATTGCTGGGTCATATGCTAGTTCTGTTCTTAATTTTTTGAGGGAGCTCCGGACTGTTATCCATAGTGGTTGCACCAATTTACATTCCTTTTCTCCACATCCTTGCCAGCACATCTCATCTCTTGTCTTTTTGATAAGTGTCCATTATAAAGAAGATACTGTGTGCGTGTGTGTGTGTGTGAGAGAGAGAGAAAGAGAGAGTGACACAGTGGAATACTCTTCTGATATAAGAAAGATGAAATACTGACATTTGCGACAACATAAATGGATCCTGAGGATATTAAGTGAAATAAGTCAGACAGAAAAGGACAAAAACCACATGATTTCCACTCATACATGAAATGTAAAACAAAATGCTAACAAACAAATAAAACAAAACAAAAACAAACCCATAGATACACATAACAAAATGGTGCTTACCAGAGGGGAAGAGGATGGGGGGAAGGCAAGGTAGGTGGAGGGGGTCAAACATATGATAACACATGGAAACTAGACTTTTGGTGGTGAGCATACAATAGCGTATACAGATATTGAATTATAACATTGTACACCTGAAATCTACATAGTGTTATTAACACCATGTTACCTCAATAAAAACAAAAGAAAACACACACAAAAAACTTACAAATTTCCTCCTCAGTGAATCTTTTCCTAATTAGCCTCCCCGCAAGCCCAGCTTGGCCTGCATCCCTTTAGCGTCTGTGATTCACGATGCATAAATCTATGTTCATTTGTGTGTCTTTCAAATAATTCAAATGCCATCTTCATGGCTACCACCTCCTATAGGCACGGGAATTTAATTTTCCAGCAGTATTATTTTTTTGTTTCTCTAATACTGTGTATGTCATGCCGTTTTCCAAACATCTGACCAGAGTGTAGATCATGGCAGTGAATCTCCCTCACACAAATTAGAAGCAGTGAGCTTCCCCTAGCTCTCAGGTGTGGGAATTTCACAACCTTCTCTCCCACCTTTGTGTCCAGACTTCTAGGTGATGAGGGACATGCTGATTTCACTGTCCTGTAGGCCAGTGTGTACATGTCCTGGGAGAGGCATTCAGCTCGGGCCTGACGGTCAAAACTCAGACACTCAGAACACCTAACTCCCAAACAATCAGGCCTAAAAGGAAGAATTTTCTGCTCACTACAGGGGGTGGGGAGTACAGCGGGATATACTAATCAAAGGTGTCCTTTAGATGCCACCCCAGACTGAAACTAACCCAAGATCTGAAGCATTTCTACATTCTGTGTCCCTCAGCACTCACATAAGTAGATCTGACAGGGCAAAGATGAGAAAAGTGAACCCACAACCCAACACGTGCCTTGAGTGTTGTTGCTTTAAAAAGTGTCCCTTGAGGGGCAGCCAAGGAGCTAATGTAGTGATGATGGGAACCCTGCTGCGCTGAGCAGGTGGGCGAGTCTCAGTTAATGACAGTGTATTTGTTGTTCATCGCAGAAGCAGTGTTGGGGCATGTGGAAATTATGCTGTGAAGCAGGTGCTGGCAAAATAAAAAAGACTAAATCCACTATCTCTCACATACTTACTAGATTTTTAAAAACCAACAGAACCGGTGTTTTGATGAAAAAAAAAGGGGGGCCTCGATATAAATGAAAATATCAATCAGCCCAACAGACATCCTCATTCCTCTATAAATATGTGCTTTTTACTTTCTTCATATGAAGACTATATTTGAGGACACTCAAATGAAGGTAAAAGTGAGCTAAAACAGAGTGACGGATTTGATTGTCGGTGTTTTAAAATAATTATTCTGCACTGAATGTAGCCTGAGTTCTGAACCTTAATGAAAAAATGAGTCAACTGACTTGAAATGACCCAAATGAGGAAAAGTTGGCAAATAAATAACACAGGAAATGGAAGGAACCTGTTTTACAGACTACTGGCCCAGTCGTGAGAGTGTGGCCTCTAAATTTAGTGAAGAGCTAGCTGCCCATTCACCAGCTTGTTATTCACGCTTGTTATTAAAACTGGACAAAGGACTGAGAGAAAAAAATTTTTTCATGGGGCAGACAGCTATGGTTATACAGGTCGAAGGAATAAAATTGGAAAATAAAAATGGAAAACTACTACATGAAAAAGTCAGAGAGCATCCAGTGAATTATAACTGAATGCAAAGTAAATGGAAAATGTATGCGTATTAAGTTTTCCATGCCTTTGTAAACTGTTCATAAAGGACATAGTTAAATTTAGGAAATTGTTTAAAACTGAGATAACTAAATAAAAAAATAAGTACATATATTTGTATCCACACATACGAACCTTCTTCAGACAGTAGAGATGTTTAAAGAAAAGGATTTCTAAGTCAAAATTCAAATTTTCGATTTCCCATAGATTTCTCAGGAGTGTGCTAGAGCCAGCTTATACTGACTGGTGAGAACCAACCGTTTATATCTCGTCACAAATCCATGTTCAGTGACTTTATCAACCTGGTGCAACTGAGCTATCACATTTAAACAAATCAAACAACTGCTCTGTCCATATTGAGTAATCACTTGAGAAGTTCAGAGTCACTGGGCATGGTAGAGAACACACTGGACCTTTGTTCCTTTCTCCCCATCAAGATTAGAGAGATCTTATATGCATTCTTGTTAGTGACATTTGTGCACATCGGATGTTTTGAATTTAAAACTTCCATGGAAGCTTGATAAATTTCAAATTCATAATCTCTATGGGGTGAGTTAATCTTAGATTCCCAGTGAAGCTGATAATGTTTAGGGTTCAATTCCCAACTGTCTATTAACTTCATAACTTGGATACAGGTTTGACTTAACTCTGATCAACTACCTCAAAAGAGAACTTCCTTCTCGGGTGGAAACAATGAACAGGACTAGCCTGATCTGTCATCCATCTGAAGTTAGTGTGGCAGAGTGGGGCACTGGTGAATATGCCTAAGGACAGGCAGTTGTGAAGGACATATTTAGCTTCAGATGGAGTAATCACCACAGAGAAAGGGATTTCAAATGACAAAGAGAAGATACTCTTTGCCTCCTACAATCATACAGAGATTAAAACCTCACCTGCTAGGCAGAAAAAAATCTGAGTCCAAAGGAGCATAAAGCTTCTGTATGTTCATGAGATGCCCAAATGTCTGTGATAGCTATAATCAGACCCAGAGACAGAAATAGCAAAACATTAGAAATACAGTAGTGGGCTGCAAATAATGGAGGCAGAATGCCTTTTAAACTTCACCTTTTATAGCACAAAACGGCAAAATTTGGTCAGGGCCACATTAGCTCTGGCCCATTATTCAATGGAGACCGGAGATGCAGAAAATATATACACGATCTCACATGATATAAAATTCTTAGGGCAAAATCACTTAATTGTATTTTATGCTCAGAAAAATAAATTTTATTTCTGAATTAGGGTTGTAAATTAGCTAAACAGGGTTTTCTCCACTACCCCAGCGAATGTGGAATTTGGTATTAGTATCAGAATTACTCTAATAGGAGTCACTCGTGTATTTGATGTCTATTTTGTAATTTATATTTGTTCACATTAATTCCATAGTTTAGAATATACTGTGAGTTCATTGCTTATTATTCTTTAAAATATCCTGTGATCTCTCCCAGTTCAGAAGTGCTTGTCTTGAGTGGCCACTACATGATGGGATGTCAGGGATAAACTTGGCTTGGCAGACCAAGGATGCACATGCCTTCTGGAATATGACCTAAGCAGGGCTCTTTCTTCTTAGGGCAGCAAAACTTCCCAACCCTACTGCTGGAAAAGCCACTCAAAGCTCAGATCCTATTGATGATGGGCCAGCAGTGTCACCTTACAAACACAAAGAGAATGCAATTTCATTACCCTCACATTATACATGGCCCCAAAGAGGAACTGAAAAAGAAGGATTCAGTGGTTCACAAAATGTCTGTTCCTAAATGAGAAATAAAATAAAGTCTGGACTTTACTCCATTTACTATGCAATGTTCCTTCCTGCCAGAAAGCAGTTGTGTTCAGTAGCAAAGCTAGCACTGACAACCAACCACCTGTAAATACAACCTACTGACTGCCCTGAAATAATCTGTCACTTTATACAGCACTTAGGGGAAACAACACCTAATAAACAACACCTAGTAAAGCAAAGGAACATACACTATAGTAAAAGGAAAAATCCCACTTACAGCCGTGGTTATGACAGTGCTTATAAAATTAGAAGCACTAATTTATTAGGGTATACAGAGCCCCAAATGTCTGTGTGATTGTATACTTACTAAGTCTTATCTATAGAACTACTGCATGGAAATAAATCTTGACTTTGAGTTTGGTGGGAAGAGCCTTCTATTTCCACTCTTGCTTATTACTTCTCAGATACATACCACAACTGGGCATGAAGCAACTTAGAGAAATGTTTTAAGTGGAGGTGGAAAAGGCAAGGGCTCTGGGGCTTAGGGAACGCCCCACAACCTTTCAAAGGCTTCTGCTGTAAAGGCCTAGGGTAAAATGGACAAGATCATAGAGTAGGGGATAGAAACAAACAAACGAAAATTTTGAGAGGAAGAGAAAAAACATTTGTGATTATCTAGGAAGGAGAAAGGGGAAAGTTGTGGCAACAGGGAAATGAGAATAAACAACATTAATGAAATAGACTGTAAGGAAGGTTCCTACCACTGAGTCACTGTATCCTAACGAGCTAGGAGGCCCTGAGGAGGAGTGTCTGTACTTCCTCATTGGACATAGAGATGATAAGGATTATTTCTGTTAGTAATGAAGAGCAGGTTCTAGAGAGTAAGGGAAAACAAACTAGAGCACAAAATGAATATTTACACAACGATCATATAAAATTACTTGGACATCTACGGCAAAATCAAGCAAGTATGCCACATACAGAAATGAGAACCAATCTAACCTCCACTGCTAAAATGCAGTGATTCTTACTGTTGTATTGTATACCTGAAACTTACTGGATTTTGTTAACCAATGTCACCATAAAAAAAAAAAAATGCAGTGATTCTTATTTCCCATATGGCCAAATGCAGTGATTCTTATTTCCCATATGTCTGCACACTTGGTCTTCAGAGCAGGGCGGGACTTTGGCCCTCATTCCTCTCTCCTCTCTGTCACGGCCAGGTACCCTGAGTGGCACCAAAACTGGGAACCAATGCTGTGACTCCACCCACCTGTCAGCTGCCCTTCCCCTACTCCCCGCACTCCAAACAAACTCTTATATTGGTGTAGAGGTGGGTGTAAAATAGTTTCCTACCTATATCATTTTGAAGGGTATACCTGAAACTGTTATTTATTGATAATGGGTAATATATTTACACACAGTGCTGAGCAGCAAAGATTCAAGGGCATATCCCAAATGACTTTCTGCCAAGGGGACATTTTATGTTGTGACACAGGAAATATATTGATTCCTCATGAATAGAGGATGCATTTTTTATTCTCATCTTCCAGTAGAAAAGGGCTGTGGTCAAAGAAGTTAAACCTCCACCAATCTTTAAAGGAAATGGAGATTACATCTCTGTAGCAAAAGAGATTGAATTCCTCTGAGAGATGAGTATTGTTAAATTAAACAAAGGGCCATCAGACTGAGGTGGCTCTAATGCTGTGGTGACCTACTAAGCAAACCAAAACCTAAGCCTGTAAATGCCTCAAATTTACAAAATTGAAACTTAAGGACAACCAATCACAAAGAGCCAACTAGGCTTTAAGCTCTGGCCAATCAATAATATCCTTTTATTTGCTTCTGCACTTTCTCTATATGTCTTCTCCCTGGCCCCTGCGAGCAGAGTGCTTCTAACCACTTCAGGTTTGCTGCTGCCCAATTAGAATAAATTTTTGTTCAAATTAAACCTTTACAATTCTTAATAATGCCTCACAGTCTACCTTTTAACAGTATATTTGAGTTAGAGAGGAGCACAGACTATGGCTCTCTTGTGACCAGGACAAAACGGAAACTTTGGCGGCGGTGGTACACAGGAACACAGCCTGAATCCGGAGCGAGGGTACTTTTCATAGTTTTCCTCTTTTTAAATTTCCATCTTGATGACAAATGCCAAGTTTCTATATGATTGAAACACAGACAAACAGACTTTTGTTTTATAATTATATTGCTGATCTTATCTACTTATCAAATATAAGCTTATTATATTTGATCATGTTTCTGAAAGTGACACTTTTTCCCCTCCACAGTGATAAGGGTGCATGTTGATGCTTCTGACCCCGCCATGAGACGCAGACATCTCCAGTGAGACTCAACAGTGGGTGAAAGGCCAGTGTGGACATATGGCAACGGATTCAGAAGGGACCGGAACTATTTCCTTCGCCACACTGATGAAGGGTTTTCACCAGTTCCTTAGTGAGGAGGAACTGGAACCTGATATCAAAACCCACTGTATGTCCTTTATAGTTTATTGTATATAATTATGTACCATAAACTGTGCGGGGTTTGCATTCCAGGGCATGGGATCAGTCATTCTCAACAAATCCTTTTGTTGACTTTCTAAGTCCCAACTAAGAACCCTTAATGGCTTCTCTGAACTGTGTGGAACTGACAACTGTGGTATAGCTCTAGTGCCCAGGGAAGCAGCACTCCCACCACTGCACTGCCTGGGGTGCTTCATGGCATATCTGCAGGTGAGCATCATCCAACGGATATACTGGGTATACACCATGCCTCCAAGACCAGAAGATGCCAGTCTGTGCCAGTTTAACTTTAGGAACGTGTATATTTCTATTATTGTACTGCTGTGAGGTCACTACACTCCCCTGTTAAGTTCTTCTCTTTGTTCCCCTTCCGAGCTTGGACCTTGTCTTGCACGTGGGCCCTGTTCCATGAAAGACCCAAGGGGATACGGGGCTTCCAAATACCTAAGGCCTAGGTTGTTGTTTTAAACCACTTGGCTCATGTGCATGTCTGTAAAGCATTGCAAGAATTGGAGGTGTTTCAAAAGCAATGAGGAGCATATGAGAATATATGATCTAATACAGTGGGTGAATTCTTGATGATTTAGTCATTGAACAAGGGAGCAAAACAGACCTTGAGTGATAGTACACCTTGATGTCCTCAAAAATACATCCTACACCTTTTAAGAGATCATAATTTATCTTTCTAGCTTGGGTATACTATAAATAATATTTGTCAAATATAGATATTATAGATTCTTAATATTAAGGAACTAAAAGGTCTTTTTAATCCCTTTTTGAAATGTATACATTTTTACATGCTTACACATAGATTATCCAATGTTGCAAATATGGCCTGCAATTGCGATGAAGCCATTAAAGGAAAAACATGAAAGCTATGACCTCTCTCCAGAAAAATGTACGCAGACATATATTTGGACATGAATTCAGGAGATTCATGGGCTCCAGAAGCCATTCACAGACCTGAGGCTCAGAACTCATGATGCCTGGCCTCTCATAAGAAGCATGAGGATATCATAATCCTTTCCCAAAGGAATTTATATGTGCTAGTGAGATCCCTGATTGCCACAGAGGGGGTAATTCCATTGACAAACATTTCCCTCACTCTCCCTCTCCACTGATTCTCTTAGTTGACCAAACAATATTTACCTGTGAGTCCCTGGTCCCAATAACTAATTCCACATAACAACACATTTTGAATCACAGGAATAGATCACAGTCATCTATGCGGCCAGTTAGGTAGCATCATCAAGACAATCCAATGCAAAGAGGCAGCAAAGGACAGAATCATTCAGAATAAGGGAGGAGGCTGGATGCAGATTACAGGGGAAGTTGGGGAAAGTTCATCTGTTGTTAAAATCAACAAGTATGATGTTGACAGTGGAGGCCCAGATGTCCCATTAAGAAATGTCCTACTTAAACAGTCTCAAAAAGTTGGCAACTGTCCTTGTGGGAACCAACAGCAGGAGCAGCAGCTGTAGTGAATGGATCAGAAGTATCCTTTCTACACATGTTCAAGCTCTTCTGGTAGATTCTTGTCTCACTGAGACAAACGGCTGAGGCCCATGGGGCCTACATGGTCTGTCCCCCTAGCCTTCGACTCTCTGACCTCATCTTTGACCTTTGCTGCTTCTACTTCAGCCACACTAGCCTCCTTGATGCACCTCGAACACACTAGACATGTGGCCATAGGACTTTTGCATTTGCTGTTTCCTCTGCCTAGGACCCTCTCCTCTAGACACTCTCCTGGCTCCCTCTCTCTCTGTTTTTTTTTTCAGGTCTTTATTCAAATGTTACCTTGTCAGAGAGGCTTTCCTTGATCAGTCTTGGAAAATTGCAACCTGCCCCCATTATCTGTCCCCCTTGTTTTAATTTTCTCCATAGCACCATTTAACATATTTTACTTATCTTTTGGCCTCCCTCAATAAGAATGTAAGTTTCATGCAGGCAGAGATTTTTGTCAGTTACACTCACTACTGTATCCCCAGGGGCTAGACGTGGCTCGACAGTACCTACCTCACAGGGTTGTTGAAAAGATTAAATGAGTTAATACATGTAAAACACCTAACAGCATGTGATATATAATACTAGTTACATAAGTGCTTGCTATTATTTTGATTTTCATCTTAAACAAACCTAATGAGTAGTTATTATACCAGTTTTACAGATTAGAGATTGATGTGTAACTTACCTGAGGTTACATAACAGCAGTTGACAGAACCAGGATTCAAACCCAGATCTGATGCTATGTTCTATGTACTCACTCATTCCCCTAAGTCTGCTTTGGAAGTCTTGAGATAGAAGAGAGGCAGAAATCCATTTATTCTAGAACAACCAATCTGAGAAAGCTCAGGTCCAAGGGGGATGGGGAATAGGAGATAAAGCCTCCAGAATCCAGAGACCTTTACACTGCATGAATCTGAAATGGCGTGTGGCATTCTGTTTACTTCCTAACTTCACCAAAAAATGTAATAGAGCCTGCCAATTAAAAAATGTTTTCATGACCCCAGAAAATCTGTGTATTGGCGGCATTTATTTTAAACAGTCATTCCACCATAACAGGAAAAAGAGGTAGAGCAGAGGAGTTTATTATAACAGCTGCTTTCATACCCAAAACAAGGTTTGGCTGTTTTTGGCAGGTTGTACTGCAGTAGAGTTGGCAAGAAGCTGACAGACTGTGTGAGTTTCCTTTCAAAAGATCATTTTGCTTCCTTAGAAAAACCCATGACTGGACTATCTAGTGTGAACTGCAGATGTTTGTTCCTCCTTTGCTCCTCTGTCCTCCTACGTAGGCCTAAATGGGGGCATGAGTTTGCAGAGCAGAAAGGGCTTGGGAACTGGGAAGGTGTTAGAATCCAATGCTTCCTTTATTAGCTGCTTAGCAATCCCAGATTCAGTGTCCTCATCTGCAGGGCTATTATAAGGTTTGGATTAAGGCGAATACCACTTGTAACACATTACTAGGTACCAGTGGCAGCTATTATTATGATGTAGTTATTATCATAACTTTAGATAGCTAGAAGCTTGAGTCTCAAGTTCCTCTGAGGGCTCTCCTGAGACATTCCATTTTACAGAATGTCCATTTTGTAGAGAACGTAGAATGCAACTCTGTTCCTAGGGGCTTTTTAAAAAGTGACTTATCTGCAACCCTTTCCTTTCAAACCTACAAAGTGGGCAAGAAATGAAACAAAGATAGATGCCAGGATCCCCCTGCAAGTGTCATTGCTCTTGAGGTCCAAAGAGGGAAGAAAGGGAAGGAAGAGAAGGGGACCTGGTGGTGGCCTGGAAATTAGGGCTTCACTGGGTCTTAAACTGGAAATCCTACAGGAAGTGAAAGGCTCCTGGCTCCCAGGACCAGGGCTGTGTTGGCCTGGCTTCCTGCAACACAGAATGCACAGCAATTACTTGAAACCATTTCAATGCTAATGGCTTCCAGATGGCAGGAGAGCAACCAGCACATGATGCACTCAGCACTAGTGAGCCCAAGGGGTCTGATGCCCATCAGCCGGGCCGGTGGCTCAAACTCATAAAGAGCCCATGTGAATTAGAACTGGACTTCCAGCAAGATTAGATTCCCTAGCTGGATGGATAATGTGTGCTGCTGTATTCCAGTACTGGGTGTACACTTGTGTTCTACCTCCTTTGCCGATCCAGCAACGCTTGCTCCTCAGCATCCAAGTCTGAGACCCACAGACAGCAAAGCCTCAGTACGCAAAGGAAATGAGCTTCCCAGAGCATCTGGGAGATGTGTGCTGGGCTGGGTTTTTGGACCCAGGCAGTATTGGAGGGAATCCTTGGCTACTGCTGGCAGCTTCGAAGACCTATTTTTGATTTCAAAAGCCTTTAATCCTCTGTGTATTCAGAGCCTGTACCTGGAGCACTTGCCTTCCAAAGAAAGACAAGGAAGCCCGTGAGCAGCACCAGGGGCGTAGAGTCAAGGGGGCATCCCCAGCTGGACACATTTAAGCCCGCACTCCTGGGCTCAAGCCTGGCAAGGAGTAGAGTTGGGGGAAAGTGGGTGAGTGGGGCCCGCACTCCTTCTCCACTGAGAGGGCTGTGGTTTAATTCAGATGTTAAAACATCCCATATACCAAATATCAGTTCAACCAAAATAAGAATATGTGATTGGGTACAACTTCAGCTCAAACCCCATATTTTGCGGTGATATTCCAAATATTTAATAAATGCTCTGGCACAGGCATTGATCAGAAGGAATACACCATGGTGCTCCCCAGCTGAGCATCAGCCCTGACTATATCCCAACAGACATTTAAAAATACCACAGCAATTACTTGTGAGTGGAACATCCAACACACTTTCCACTGTTGACACAGAGCTTTCGCTGCCTGGCACTCTTCCTGCAGGGCGCCCTGTTCCATGGTAGCCTGGCCACAGAGAGCTGATGATACATCAGAAGATGGACTATATGCCCCAGTTCCAAATTAAAAACAAAATTGTTATAAAAGTAGAGATGAATGACTATTTTAAGTTGCTCCACTGTTTAGGGAAAGTAGCTGCAGGGACAAGTGCCAGGGCTTGAAGAATATTCTTCCATTCCTGTGAAACTGTGTAAAACCCCCAAGTGTATTGCTTTATGAACCAAAAACTCAGAGGCAATTGCCACTGGTCCTTCAGCAGGATGACTAACATCCAGTCCCGAAGGGCGTGGCTAATGAGGGACAAAGAATAAGGCCCACAGCACCTGGCTCTCACCTTCCAGGAACTTCCAGTTGAAGTCTTTGCAGCTATTGTTGTAGATGACTAGCTCCTTCCACGTGGCAAACTGCAGTTCTGAGTACCAAAGGATATACTAAGAACAACATTTGTCTTGTTCTTTCAAGACTCATCCAACACTATATTTCCTCCAATCTATTTTCCTTTTTCCTTTTCACTCCTAGATTGCTACCCTCTCAATTCTCACTTTTCTTTCCTTCTTTCCCCATATGCTTGCTCTCCTCTGCTGTCTCGTTCATTTTTAGTAGCTCTACTTTTTCCTCTGGTTATTTCTTTCCACCAGTGCCCTCAAGAACTTTACCTCAAAACTGCCCTTGGGTGACAACGGAGTGGGACATGGTGGATATAGGATGGTTTCTAACAAGAGGCGCCCCCGCCGACCCAGGGATCACTGTTTGATAGACCAGAACTGGATACACTGTTCAACCCTTTTGTCATAACACTAGATCTTCATTAGGAGAAAAAGTTGTAACAAACAGAAAGGTTCACTTATTCCCGACCAGGTCCATGCAACCTGAAAATTTTGGAAAAGCAAAGGAAATAGAGGAAAACCAGAGAGGGGAAAAAAGGAAGAAATAAAAGAAACAAAGGGCAGAAGATAAAGACTCAACTTCAGAGTAATCAAAACTTATTCAGGTCAAAGTTCAAAATACTAAAAGTGTTTCTAATGTCCCACTAAGTAGTGGTCTCTCAGTGCCTCTGACAAGTGATTTAAGAGAAGTGGTCTGCTCCCAAAGGGGCTCATGAATCTCCACGCATGATGGTTCGGCAAAGAGAGTCTAGAGTCGCACAGTTGGAAAGGTGGCGCTGCAAAGGTCAGACGCACAAGGGAGGAGTTCATTCGTCAACCCAGACAGGCAAGCATGCCTGTGACAGCGCACAGGACGGGAGCCATCTGGTAGCATTGCTTGCAAGACCAGATTAAGAAAGCACCAGCACAGAAACCACAAAGGAGAAGATGGTGCTGCATTTCCGGAGGAAAAAGCAAAGATTTCTATCCAAAGCTGAGGTAAGAGCTTTATTTATTTATTTTTTCCAGCGATGAAGAAAGAATCTACTTCCCTCTGATCTGAATTATTTTTAGCATACATGACTCAGCTTTGATGCCCAACACGTATGGCCATGTCTTTTCCCCAGCCTAACATTTTTCAGTAGCTTCCCACTGCCTTGAGGATAAAACAAAAACTCCACTGCGTGGCACCGAAGGCCTTCAGGATGGCACCCCCACCTAATTCTTCCCCTTGTCTTCTTCCTGCATCCCTCAGCTCAGACTTCAGAGTGCTTGTACCTTCCAGAGCACACTGTACTGTCTCACGCTTCCCTCATGCGAACTTTCCCTTCTGCCTGGAACACCTTCCCCTGCTGGCTTGCCTGCCCACCTAAATTTTTCTCATCATCTGTAAACCATCTCAAAACTCTAGCTCCTCTGTGAAGCCTGACTTGAAAGGGGTTCCCTCTCCTAGATGCCTATTGTACTTGAATACCACCCCATTACATGAATTATCTTTTATTTTAATAGAGAGTAGAACTATATCTTTTCTTTTTGTCACTAGTTCCTAGCTTACAGGAAGTACTGCAAACATATGCAGACTATTCAGGTAGCATTTATTTGAATTCTGCATGTATATACATTTAATCACACACACACACACACACACACACACAAGTCATCACCTCCTGTATCTCTGGGGTTGTGGCTTCTAGTTAGGACCCTGATGCAGTTTCCGACCAGGGCCTCAAGGTTGGGATGATGTGATGGAATGGAATGAGTGGCATATTAGAAATCAAGTTTGAAACTTAAAAATGAGTGGCTTCAAGTGCTTAGAGACATCATATGTGCAGGCCTCTGCTTTCAACTCAGGCAGGATATATATGTTTGCATGAGAGAGGAGAGCAGATCAAAGTGAGTGAGATCAGAGAGAACAAGGTAGAAGCTCTGTGCAATGTCTCACACCTGGTTCCCTTCCAGACTCCTAGGAAAATGGCCCTGCCTAGTGGCTCTCTATAGAGTCATATATTATTTCAATCAATTTAAGTTCCATTTAAATTAGCTCTTTCCCAAAAAGCCACAGAACGTCAATGGTACTGGGATAGGGAGCTGAAACTTACGAATGTCAAAGCCAGCGGAACCAGTCAGAGAGAAAGGTAAATGCAAGCAGAACCCCCTCACATTTCAAAGCATACGCAGAAAAGTGTAGAAGTGGATATTTATGTATGAAAGGATTTTTGAAATAGTCCATTTAACTGAGACATAATTCTGCTCCCAAACCTCGATTTTCAGTAAGTCTGGCACAGAACTGACAGGAGGACAAAGGGATGTCTAAATCTCAAATGTGCAGTTCTGAAATTTGGTGTAGTTAGTGTTCCATCAAAACAGTTCACCTCTTGTCAGGTAAATGATTGCTGGATTTATGAATGTCAAGAACTCATTATCTGGGCATGTTAAACAAACATACCACATCTGTGATCTTCTGGAGATCTGAAAAAACTACTGCCCCATGGGAGAGGCTGGGGCCTTACTAGAAAGTAGGACTACACTGCTGTAATAATCTGTCATGTTCATGATGGAGTAGGAATACTTTCATTAATACATACCTGGTACACTGTGGGTAAAATAGGCATTACAGATGGCCAGAAGATAAAATGTTATTTTTACGGTAAAATGTATCTTTAAATTATCAAATATCTGCCTTAAAAATCACCTTTCCTGTTCCAGGTTAGGGACTACCTGTACAAATCAGTAAGACATGCTGGTGAAAAAGAAAATCCCTTTCTACTTTTCATGCAGAGTCATGAATATAGGATCAATTAGTGTCACAAGTGTATGGTCTGACTTACTACTTTACATAGCAAATTGCTCAAAGGCAGGAAGAGTGTCTTTTCAGTGTTCTGCGTCTCATCAAAATAGAGTGGGTTTTCCTAACCTAACAAATGCATGGCATGCAGAAATAGGATTCAGAAAGACTTTGAAAGGCTGGAACTTGGGAGCGAACCCAATATGACGAAATTCAATAGGAATGAAGAGCCTTCCATGCCTTAGCAGTGTGGAGCGACCCACATTTTTGTCCTGACACCTCACTTATTACTGCTTAGCCCCTCTGGACCCATTTTCTCATCTGTAGTATGGACATAATTACACACACATTACAGGATTATTGTATAAGTTAAATGAGATCATGCATTTACAATGAGTATGGTGAATGTGGCACATCTTGGCCCAATGTATTGTAGTTCCCTCTCTTCTCCTTTTAAAATTAAATTCTTTCTTTGGGGCAGCTGCTTGCAGACAGAAAGCACACTTTCTGGTCTGTCCCCATGCTGTATGTTTTATAAGACAGTCTCCACGTGGGAACTGTGGTTTTCCAATATTGCCTGTGACCTTGTGGGAAAATCCAGCTAATTCTGGGATCCAAGATTGGGAAGCTCATTGCTGTGACATAACTAATCCATACACGCTCACCTAGCCTTTATAAGTTTAAAGGTGAATTTTTTAATTAAAAAAGGAATTGACAAATACAAAATGGGAGTAATGGCTTAGTAATGGCACGAGGGAAAAAGATCTAGGAGTTTAAGTGTGTAGCAAATTCAAGTTACTGATTTGGTGCGGCTAATGTGTTCTATGTAGTGTGATGAGGGTGAGGAGGACAATGATATCTCAGGAGGGAGATGTATATCCCTTCCCCACCTCCTAGCTCCCTGCATACCTCGTAACATCCCACAAAGCAAAATAAAATATCTGCCAGAAACATGATAAAACATGAAACATAACATGAGCTCAGCTAGCTCAGCTGTGAAACTTAAATTGGATTCTATTGATTTTGTACCAAATGTAAAAAAAAAATTCAAGATTAAAACCCCCAAACCAAGAAATAAGTATGAGTTCCAGCTTATGGAGAGACCTAGCGATTCAACAACAGGTTGTACCTCCTCCCACTCTCATTCCTTCTTCACACTCAGACAGTGCAGCCAGCAATGCCTCTGATTGGTAAAGACTCTACAGAACAGTGGTTCTCACCCATGGCTACATTTGATACACCTCAGAAATTTTTAAAATCTTGATTCTCAGACCACATTCCAGGTCAATGAAATCAGAATCTCTGAATGTGGGGCCCAGGCATTGTCCAGGCAATTCCAAAGTGCAGCCAAGGCTAGTCCCATGCCACCTTGGAGGATGATACCAGTTCTGGGCCACAAACTTGAAGAAGGTTGGAGAGAGGTGGTGGCCAATTTAAAGAGGATATTGAAGAGTCTAGTCTCTGACATAAGTACTACTGACAAAAGACATGGAGATGAGGAGGCTCAGGGGGGTATAATTAGTACTTAAAATACCTGAAGCCCTGTCATGTGTAAGAGGAAATTGTTCTGTTTTGTTTTCCCTGCATTGCTATCAGAGGGCGGGAGCTAGAAATAGATTTCAGCTCAATCTCAGGAAGAACTTTCTTATTAGGAGAACTCTTCAAAGACTAGGAGGCCTTGAGAAAACTTAAAACCCACAGCTGAATGTGTGTAAGCACAGACTAGTGTGAGGCCCCACTGGGCAGAAATTCTGTAGAGGAAAATCAGGCATCGGACAGGGGATTAGGCTGGATGACTTTTCGGGGCCAGTGTAACTGTGATTCCAGGTGTCTTTGATTCCAGGGGTTAATGGACTAAATTACCAACTTTGTACAACGAAGAAAAAATTTCATTTAACTCAGAACAAATCCATTATAAACCTTACCAAATGGATGAACATGAGTGGGCTGGGACATAGGAAGAAACCCAAAAAGACTGAAATGCCTAAAAGTTCTTTCCACAATACCATACAGTTCATTAGAACAATTCAAAATACAGCAATAAAAGGCAGCTACACTGAATGACCATGCTGTGGCAGCTCTCTAGGAGGCTATCTGCTGATTTAAGAAGGCAGACACTCTGGAGGAGACCCCTGCTGTTTATATGGTTGTCTGAGTTAATTATCCCTATATTTTTCAGATGAAGTGAATGGTAATCTGTTTATCTAGGTCAAATATTTGGAGCTGCCTTTGTCCCTCAATGGTCGTACAAAAATACATAGTGTCCTTTGGGGCATTATAAGAAAAGATCAGGTTAAACAAATAACATCCACTTCTTTATAGGTTCAACACAGTAAGTAAGCCCTTATTTCTGAAGTACTCTAATTAGATCCAACTCTAAACAAGTGGTTTAAATGGGATTTTTAAAAGACAGAAATTCTGAATTCATGCCATATTTTTGTCTTGAGTTTATGAATATGTTTCCCCATAGAGATAATAAAAATCTGGCCTCTGGCCTCTGCAACCATTCCTAAGAGTAGTAACTTTCACTGCACAAGGGAAAATGCATGCAGCTACCAGAGACAGCTAATAAAGTGCAGCTATTGGTTACAAGAACAGAGGTGAGTCAGAGTAGAGAAACTTTATATGTCATATGTACATGGGGAGGATGTGAATCAATCTTTGGAGGATGTAAAATAAAATCTTTGGAAGAGTAGGGTGCTTCCTGATGGTATATACCAGATGTCCTTTAAGGCTGATCTCATTTTAGATCATCAGAGTGAGCTGGGGATAGATTTAGGGTGGATAAGCCCATCAGTGGAGAAAGTTAGGATTACCAGGAAAACTACTGTGGGTGGAGCTGGGGAAGAAGGCAAAGCTCTGGTTTGGCCCATTGAGAACCGAGCCTTCAGGGAACTGCAGAAACACTGAGCAGCTAGAATTACAAACCTCCCTTCCACTATATCCCTTTGAGCCACTTTTTCTGTACTAATTCGATCCAATGTATCTAACATCATTGAGTACCAACCATGCAAGTCAACCAAACATGGGCATACAATGATGGTTGGAAGACTGAGATGTCTGCCTTATTGGAATCCCAGAATGATCATGCTGTAAGACCTTGATACTCAAAGTGCTGTCTGTGCACCAGCAGCATCGGCATCACCTGGAAGCTTGTTAGATGCAAAACTTCAGGCCTTTCTCCAGACCTACTGAACCAGAACCTTCATTTTAATAAGATCCTTAGGTGATTCTCATGCTCACTAAAGTTGGATAAGCATTCAATAAGAGACCTAAGAGTTTCTATCTTCTCGTTTAAAAAAATTTAAATTAAAACAACTTTTTAGAGAAGTTTTAGTTTCCTAGCAAAATTGAAGGGAAGGTACAGAGATTTCCCATGTATTTTCTGCCCCCATACACACACAGCCTCCCCCATTATCAAAATCACCCACCAGAGGGTACGTATCTTACAACTGATGAACCTACACTGACACATCAAAATCATCCAGAGTCCCTAGTTCAAATTAGAGTTCACTCTCAGTGTTATACATTCTATGAGTTTGGACAAGTGTATAATAATATATACCCACTATTATAGTATCACACAGAGTAGTTTCACTGATCTGAAAATCCTGTGTTCTGCCTATTCATACTTGCCTCCCCTATAATGCCTGAAAACCACTCGTCTTTTTACTGTCTCCATAGTTTTACCTTTTTCAGAATGTCACACAGTTGGAATCATATAGTATATAGTCTTCTCATAATGGCTTCTTTTACATAGTAATACGCATTTAAGGTTCTTCCATGTCTTTTCACAGCTTGATAGTTCATTTCTTTTTAGTGCTGAATAACATCCCATTGTCTGGATGTGTTACAGTTTACTTATCCATTTACCTACTGAAGGACATCTTGGTTGCTTCCAAGCTTTCACAATCATGAATAAAGCTGCTATAAACATCTGTGTGCAGGTTTTTGTGTAGACATAAATTTTCAGCTCCTTTAGATCAATACCAAAGAGAATGGTTGCTGGATCTTATGGTAAGAATATGTTTAGTTTTCTAAGAATAACTTTTCGTTTTTCAGATACAAAGCTGAGACCCAGAGAAGTGACTTGCCCAAAGTCACACCATAAATTTCATGACAGCTAGGTCTTCAACAAATATTTCTTGATACTTCATGTGGAAATACTTGTTGTTAAGAGAAAAGAATGGATCTGGGAACCAGGGAGACCTGAATTTGGAAGTTCTGTGCCTCAGTTTCCTCACCTGTGGAAACTAAAATGCTTATACTTCCCTAGTAAAGATTGTGAAGATTCAGTGAAGATTGTAAAGATTCAGTGAAATAACATACCTGAAAGTGCCAGTAGTGCTCAAAAAATTTATATCCCTCATTTTTTTTCTGTTCCTACTGGCATCTTCTAGGGACACAGAGCCTCTGGAAGAGGCTAGGTGTAAACCTGACTCAGGCCCGAAGGGTCTTCACATGGTGAGGGGTTTGTGGGGGCAAAGAATGTAAAAGTCTACTTCATGTGCTGAAAGGTGGAGCCACATTGCTGCCCATGTTTGTTAAGACTGTTGTCGATGCTTTATACAGATCCCTTGATGTTTCCAGTACTGTTTTCTAACACAGTGGCATGCTTGCTTTTGGCAGATTAATTGGTAGTAGTTGTCAGCACAACTGCCTTTTATTGCCAATAAACTTGGGTCCCTGTGAGTTGTGGCCTTTTTTTTTTCCAAGAGGAATAAGGTATCGTCCTGCTTTAAGCTGTTCTCTTGCATCAAAACAAGAAAGTGAAGAATGCACTGAGGAATTGATCATATGACAGTGACAAGGAGTGCCTTAGAAAAAGCAAAAAAAAAAAAAAAAGTAGAAGCTACAGCACCATTACACCAACTTTTTCTCTCACTTTACCATTCCCTCTTTCTTAACCCCTACCCCGCCCCCAAATCCATGCTTATTGGCAAGAGGCACAGAAACATCTGCCTGTAGTCTAAGCCTCATGATGAAATTTCCACCAGTAAAATATTGTGATTTTCTTCTCCCCACTTAAGAAATGTTTGGAGGTCTCTATGCTGTAGAGCAACCCCTCAATGATGTTCTCCTACGTAATATTTGAGAATTGGTCAGTCTCTCAGAGTACATTTATCGATTCACACAGAACCATTTATGACTGTATTTTCATAGCTCTTCAAAATGTGCTCTAGGAGAATTCAGATCTTTGACAGCATTTACAGAGTTAAATTGTTTTGATGAGTGTTATCAATGTTTAAACCATGTGTACTTTTTAAAAGGTTCACTATCTTATGGGGTTTATCAGTGTTTTTCCTTACATGTGACAAATTCAATGTCATATAAAGCAAAATCCTGTTGATTTTACTTTTTACACTACCAAGGAATACTCGGTTCATCCAACTGTTAGCTTTCTCCAGTACTAGGGATCTAGGGAAATGAAAGGAAAATTTAATCAATGGGAAACACAAAGGTCTGTTTTAGCTAACAGCCTCAGTAGCTTCCCCACAAAACAGTTTACCAGATCTGCTGCTAGGCGACAAATGTGAGTTTCACATTCTCCCATTTCTACCTTCTAGTCAAGGGGCTAATGAACTGTAAAACAGTCTCAACCGAACAGCAGGAGGGATAAGGAACAAAAAGAACTTGGTAATAAACCATTTACATAATTGGTCTTTTAAAAAAATCAAACTTAAATGGTAATTTTTAAGGCTGTCAGTAGCCCTCAGCTTCCACAATGGCAAGACACAGTAAACTACATATTATGCTATTTTATTATAGTCAAATACCACCTCATTTTGAATAGAGGCCTTGTAAAATTGAACTAGATTGATGTCTTAATCAGAGTTATCTGTGTAATCTCTAACTAAATCTGCCTAATTGGATCATCAGCAGTGACTCTTTTGGCCATTAGTCTTAATTAGTATGGCGCCATCATTACTGCGCATGCTCAAGTGGCTTCCAAGTGGGAGATGGCTTCGTCCGCCGGCCTCTTGATGAAGAGATTCACTCAGTTTTCGTATGTTTGTGGGTCTCCCCAAATGCCAACCGCACATCCAGTGAAGTTTATAAACTGTAGTTTTGATTATGCTGAAGCCATTTCATTAATTACCTGTGGCCACCTGTGTCTGAGAGCTGGCATGTCACAGATGTGGACTTAAATAGAGATCAAGTTGGGGAAACAACTAAAGGTATTCCTGGCAATATGGGCTACTGACGAATTAATGTGACATTAAAGCGAGCTTCTGCCACAAAATCTGATTCCCGGGACACCTGAAGAGGAGTAGACGCATCAGCCATTGCAGTAACTGTGCTAATATAATTCTCACCTACCATTGCTCCCTTTCTTTCAGGCTAAAGAATCTTTGGGAGAGCACATACCTCCCTTCCCCAAACCAGGGTCAGCTTTATTTACATTTTCAGCATAGCAAGAAGTTTATTTTTGGAGTCCTCCTGCCTCCATCTCTGCATTGCTCTTCTTTCTCCCCAACACCCTTTCCCTGCCTCGTGTGTGCTCACATGCCTGCCAGCTAACTGAAGCTCCTTAAGTGCTGCTGCCCCTCCTCCCATTTCTCCTTGGTTCCAAGTACCTCTTCTTATAACAAACAATCCATCTCCTGGACAGTATGTAAGCCAGGTGTTAGAAGGGGAGGGACATGACTGTAGTACTCACAACTTAGTGTGAAGGTAGAATAACTCACCACAACTCTCTTGAGGGTATTCACAAGTGAAAAGATGAGCTTATTGTAATTTATAATTGATAGACTTCCAGCCAGTGTAACTTAGGAAAGGAAGTTATTTCAGACAGAATTAGAAAAGAATGTTTGAAAAGTGAGAAAATATATAT
>NW_011888836.1:6885058-6912349 GCF_000151845.1 Pteropus vampyrus
AACTGTGCTATAAGAATACTGAGTAGCAATTTTAAAAACTGATAGTGCTATATATACTAAAATAGAAACTCTCTAAAGTACTATAACAGCAAGCCCCTTTTGAGTTTCTTAAATCCAACCATGAGGTCACAAATAAGGTCAGCCTAGTCTTCCTCCACTAATTTAGAATAATCATCCTCTCCCTTCACCCTGCTGAGAGAATCAAGCTCAAGCTCACTCAGTGCCACCCACACAGATTCAACCCTGATGAACAGAGCTGGAAACTTGGCACAGCGCTTCTGAAAAACTGCTAATCCCTGAGTCCTACTAATGGATGTAGACATCTCATTCGTGGTCAAAAATCACACTCATAGGTCAGGTCACAAATGCAAATTCTTTTTACGCCATGGTATATCCACAAACCTCATCTACAGCTTTCTAATAACTGACTTCTGTTCTAAGTGAAAGGCCAAAGATTAAGATTCTGATGAAATTTTTCTTTAACAATAAAAGTACGAATAAAAACAAAACATTGAGTGAACAAACTGCCATAATTCAAACTGACTCATAATTCAAAGGATGCATTCTCAACCTGAAACCATTCCCAGGACTCCTAAGTGCTTTGTCCAGCAGGGGGCTAAGTAGTAGGGGCTACATTGCTCCCAATCACATCTGCTTTTCCCAAGAACAGGCCTCAGGTGCTCGAAAATCTGGGAAGGGAAGCCAGTCCTGCTGCCCAAACGTAGATTTGTTACAGAAGCAGAGATAACCTAGGCCACTCCTTCCATGAGCTGCTTTTGAAAAAGAGGCAAGATGAGAAACTTGAATTAGAATATCTCAAAGCAGAAACTATTCTTTGGGATTCAGATGTTTTTGAATGTGTTCCATTAAGTATTTCATGACATTAAGGATCATTTAGCAAATGACTCTTTTCTGTGCTAAAAGATTACAAAAGATAACAGAGGCAATGATTCCTTTGGTGCACACATAATGGCCAAGAATTAATAAGGGTGTTTTCCTAATGCCCTTGTCACTGTTTAGCAGCAGGTCACATAAAACACTGACGTTTCCTTGCCTCTTACACTGGTGGGATATATATCGTCCCCAAAGCAGAAAACTGATTTTTGTCAGGAAGTGACTGGACAGCTGTATGTTGACAGGGAACTGGTTCCACTCTTTTTTCTTTTATTTTGTTTATTATTTTTCTAACCTGAATTTCCAGTTTTATTGCAAAGCCATTTCTAAACAATGGGTTTTCCAAACCAGTCTCAGGTTTGGCTGTCAGAAGATCTTGTTCTCACTGACTTAACATGAACTCTAATGATTTGGAAGGTTGGACAGAAGAAGGCTTTTTGGTGTATAGCTACTTTCATCTTGTGGACCCAGTCTCTATAAACTCCCAATGTTTTGAATGGAAAGAGACTTAGGAGATGATATATTCTTTCGTTTTAGAAGTGTGTGCAGGAAAGAGGTATTAATGTGTGTGCCTATAAAAGAGAACAGGAAAAAACATTTTGGAACATTTTACCCTGATCAATGTGGGGGTGGGCTGCTTTGGGGGAACCGTTAGCAACTGACTGCATCCAAATTATCTCAGGTTTTCAGTGACTACACAACGTATATCAGGTTACCAAGTCTACCTACCATACTGGGATCTGGAATCTTCTCCCTGGCTATAAGTGGGGGATATGAGTGCTATGTTGAGATCATCTCTTTTGAGCACCTGTGACTCTGGTTATAAGTATATTTGTTGACCTGGAGTCCTATCTTTGGGAACACAAGTTTACAATTTAGTGCATTGTGCCAGAGGTGGCACTGATGTCTGAATTTTACCTCTTATCTTTGCATTTTCAAGGGGAACCAAGCAAGAGCAGTCTATACTCACAATTCTCCAATGTATACCGAAGTAACTAGATATGAGTTAGCATGTTGGATGTTCAATGAAAAAGTAGGCAGGAGATGGCAATAGTTTATTTTTACTTAAGTAGAGTACTCAGAAAAGCAATTATTATAATATACAGAGTTCAAGTTCATCCTTATATTTACAGTACCTTTGGGAAGATTTGGTCATTGAATACCAACATGTAAGATTATTTGAAGTTTCTACAATGTTTGTGAAACTAATCTTTCATTATACTGAGAACTTACATATCCATTCACTCATATGTGACAACGCACTTTGTATGTTTGGTAAATAGAAAGCTGAAAGAATAAATCCTTAGATTGTCTCTGGCTAGTGTATACTTGGGACTGTCCATGGGGTCCAGGAACAAGAATACTTGTCTTCCCATGAACAGATTCATCACTTTAGTATTCCTGCTTAAGGAACTAATAATTTTTCCTGAGTTAACTGGGGTTGGGGAACTTCCATACCTGCAGTGTTTGGGATTTTTTCCAACAAGTGCTATTATGGCCTACTGGCTGCTAAGCATGGTTATTACGATTCACTATTCCTTTGAATAAGTCAGGTGAGCCTGGAAAAGTAGAAAGATAACTGTACTAAAATAAAAAAACCTGGGTCGTGATACTGATTCTCCCACCCTATGTCCACACCAACTTGATCAAGCCTTAGTTTTCTCATCTGTACAATGGGATAATCACACTAGTTCTGCTCAAGGTTTTTATGCAATTCAAATTAAATATTAGATGGGAATGGAAATATATTTTACAAATCATACAATGTTGTATAAATATGTGAAATTTGTTATTTATGTTTGGTGAAACTGACACTCTCTTTTAGCTTAGATGATATTAGGTGAATGCCACAAGAGTTTCTAGACAAAAAAATCAAACCGAACCAGATACATGTACACCAGCCCATTGGATCTAGGTTTGTGCTTCACACAACTGCTTCAGAGGCTCAGGAAAAGGACAAAATCTCAAAAACAGGTCAGCTCACAGCTTTACTTGTATAATGTGATGGCTCTTTATACACCCACCTTCAACCTAGAGTTCACAGCAAGATGTATACTGTCAGGTCAGGAAACTCTACTCAGAAACCCATCTCTAATCCCAGGTCAGTTTGAGCTGAGCCGTGGGACTGCACTATTAGTCCAGAATGACCAATTACTTTCCTTCCATGATTAAACATGTTTGGAAAAGATTTTTTCCTTTGTTACATAACCCAAAGTTCACACTCCTTTGTTCTTGAGGCCTCTGCCAGTGAATAGAATCTCAAGTTCACTGCCTGCTGTTCAATACCTTTTAAGAGTCCCACTGTAAGAAGTAATATTCATGGATGATTGCCTAAAAGACATGAAAAACTTTTACTCCTCTAGATACCCTAAATTTTATCTGCACATCAACCCAAACAATCAAAAAGCAGCAGGCTTAGGCTGAATTGTTCTGGCCCCATGTAGAGCTGCTTTTACTGAATTACACTTTGGCAGTATGCCATTGGCTTGCATTGAGGGACATTACAAGAAACAGTCCTATAAAAATTGCTAGTGTAGGAATATTGATGATATTTCCACAGTATCCCCACACTGAGCCTTTGATGAGAATCAATGGAGAAATTTCCTTTGGCTCTCAGTTCCAGCAAAAGTTTGTTTCTCCTAAGCAACTGTCCCCCCCCCCGCCCCGCCCCCGCATCCCACCCCCTACACACATGGGCACAGCAAAGTTCACATTTCCCTTTTTGCTTTGGCATCTAGGAAGCTCAGAGTCAAATTTTTGTCCCACCTCTAAGATTTAACTATAACGTAAACTATATGAACAACTATTCATGGTCTGATTTCTCATTCCTTATATTTCCTACATTTTAATTTCTTCTTTATGTAGTGTGCATTGTTGTAAACTCCCCTGAATCTTTTTGAGAACAATGTGTACTTAACTCATCAACTCTGCATAAGGCTCTTCGAGATCCCAACCTGCCTTTCCTGCCTTGTCTTTTGCTACTCTCTACCATGAATCAGTGATCCAATCACATTTACCCTCATTACGCTTTGACTCTACCATGAACTTTCATGCTCTATATTTTCCTATACAGATTTCCTCTGCCTGGACACCTTTTGCCTGTCTCTTAGCTAAGTTAAATCCTGGCAGAATTAATAGTTCCTATCTCTGCTCCTGTGCCACTTTTCATTCATATCAGCCTTGTAGGACTTATTGTCTAGTAGACTATGTACACATCTGTGTCCTTTGCTAGATCAGAAACTCCGAAAAAGGCAATGCCATTTGCTTGTATCTTTCTCTCTTCAGTGCCTAGCAACAGTTCCAGATATGTATACAATAGGTGCTCAATAAATGTCTGTAAAATGAATGACTAAATAATACTCCTGTTCCAGCATATAGGACTCTTGGAATGTTTGTTACCAAGGATGATAACAAAAGGCATTTCAATATGTGCATGGGCTTCCTGGCAGTGGCTGCTGGAGGCACAGGAGCAGATGATGGTGTCTTCAGTATTTGGGATACTGGTCACATCAAACCTTCCTCAGAACAGACCCCAATCCTCAGACTTCCTTTTAGAGACTGGAATACTGGTATGCCTTTTTTCCTCACATTTGCCTATGTCATTTGACACTTGGTCAATTACAGCTGTTTACCATTGATGAGGCTAACACCAAAAGAGCAATCAATGAAGCCAGGAACAAAAAAAGGAGCACCTGATTCCATAAGACAAAAGAGAGAGGGCCCAGGAAGTGGAGAGTAGGAGGCAACCTGGTGTACTGGGAGCATGAGAGGTGCAAACATGCATATGAGTGCTGAAGAACGTTAACACCAGAAATCAATTATTCAATGAATTTTCCAAACACTGGGGTAGAAATAATGCTACTACAGTCTCCTTTATTCTTCCAGTGCCAAAACAGTGTTTCTCATTTATTCGAGAATCCAAAATACTCAGATTATGAAATAGAACATGAAAGTAGCATCACAGTGTTTCCAGCAGAATGTCACACCAAAATATGTTAAAAGGGCATTGCAAAGCAATGCTTGATACAGTAAGCATTAACTTTAACTTGAAGGCTTCCCATTTTTGCTTCTTGCTTTGGTGTTTCCTCGAAACCTTACAGTAAAACTAATGGGATTATTACTATTTCAACAGGAATACCATTGAGTCCAACACCTCCATGTTACAAACGCACAAGCTGATGCCCTGTCAGATAGGCTGATTTGCCCAAGGCTACACAGTGAGTTGGCAGTTGAACCAATACTTGACTCCCTGTCCACTATTCTTCCCAGGATACCATGCTGGCTGCCTCTTGGTAGTCATCAAACTAAAAGTATAAATAACCAAAAGCTCTCGGTAGAATAAGCTAGTCCACTTGTTTCCATGTTGATGCCAACTCAGTAAAACAACAAAAACACCTTGTATTGAAGAGCTAACAAACTCAAAGATTTGAGCAAGTGGTTAATGGGTATAGGGACTAAGGTGCAAAGAGATGTTAAATATTCAAGCTTGGCATCTGGGACTGGTTCTGCAAACACTCTCAGAGCCTAGCATCTGTTGACCCAATTGCTGGAAGAAGGAGATGAGGTGAATGAAAGCCAAGCATGGAAAAATGCAACAGAAGTCTAGGACTCAGACCTCCTGCTCTGCTGACAATGTGCTATGTATGTCACTTGGCAACTGGGACATGGCATGCATCAGCAAAGACACTCAGGATTTCTGCAGTTGCGTTGGGAGGGCAGAGGGTTCTACAAACAGTTCACAATTCAGTTGGAAGACAAGAGTGTTGGTGCCTTATAGTTTCAATGCTGGCACAATATCGCACTTTTAGGGGGCCAAGTGTGTCCACAATCTGCGAGCATGCGCAGCGCAAGGGAAAGGCTCATGGGAACGTGTACCAAGTCAGTTACGGAAAGAGCACTAGACATTCTTCAGTTTCTGATTGCCCTTCTTAAACAATAAAAACATGGATAATAATCCTTCCCAGAAAAATGTGAGGTTAAAAGTTTAATCTGAGTTCACAGCACACACATTCCAAGGGGGCACTGTACTTGGGGAAATTACTCACCTAGAGTTTATATAAGTTCCGAGGCGATTAGAGTCAGCCGACAAATTGGAGCCAGAACACGTTTACATTTAAGGCTTAAAAATGTAGATTCCTCTTACGGAAAGAAAAAAGGGGAGGGGGGAGAATCACCCACCACCCAATGTTTCTTGTTAAGGGACCAGACCCCATTAAGTGTCAGTCCGTCAACTCAAAGAGTGTAGAAGATGCCAGTACACGATCCCCCGTCTGTCCCTCTTGAAAAGCACACGTCACATCTGCTTGCTATCAGCATTTATCTCGCAGCGTGCGTCTGACTCATTTGGAAAACTCAAAGCACATGTTTATTCCTGCTGAGGAACCAGCCATTACCGTGCAATTTACAGGCCCTCTGCAACCCAGAGCACACTGCGATGGAGAGGACTGCCAAGGAGCTGGTCTGGGCTCTACGTGATGCTTGATTTGATTCCGTTGCTACCAGCTTTGTAAATGGAAATGACACTCCCTTCAGCCTCCAGTGAGTTCTTTTGTCACTTCCCAGCCTGAATTCACAACTAAGCCTTCTCCTTCCTAGCCAGTCAGGGTGGGTCAGAACCCCCAAATGAGTATGTTTGGGAAGGAGTGACAGCAAGTAATGGATGAGAAACACGTAGCTTGTTAATTTCTGGAAACAAATGGCATTCGTGCAATAACTCAAAAGTCTTAGTCACCCAACAGAGTCGATATGCTCACTCTTTTTCTAAATCCCTGCAGTCTCTGGGATGGATCTTGATTGCAACACGTATTTTGCATTGAGCTTCCCTCCATCACCTAATTTGATTTCAAGTGGCTTCTCTAAAACCCTGAAGGTGAATGCACATGAACCTACTTTTCCTGAGCCTACACAAAGCCACATTCCTGGTTAAAAAGTAAAAACTCACCAGACTTAGTGTTTTGTCCTTTTTAAAATCTTTAAAAAATGATTTTGGCTCTCTTTTGCCAAAATTCACAGCAAGGCCATGGCCATGGTGGGTCAACATAGGTGCCCCCTAGGTGAGGATAGAAAAAGGTGCCCCCTCCAGCAGGATCAGCCCTTCTGGGAGCCTTTCCGCAGAGCAAAACCTGCACAACTGAATGCTGCAGCCCTGGCTATAGCTTATAGGCCTTTCTTTCTAGAAAACTTGAAAAGTGATGGGAACGCCAAAGTTTGTTCGCCTTAACTGGAAAAGACCACACTAGAATGAGTAAATGCAAGAGGCCAAGGGTTTGAATCAAAACCTGCCATCTATCTCTGTGTTCTCTGAATCCTAAACCACACAGAGGGCTGAATGGAGAGGCTGCCATAAGTGATCTATCTATATCTAAAGGGCTTCCATCTGGCCAAATGACCTTGGAAAGCTCAAATTGCTCTAGAAACATATCCTAGATGGAACGTATTCCTTTGGTGAGTTTACATCCACTTTCTTGGGTGCTTTCTTAGTTCTGTGTATCTCTGGAAAAAGCAGGGAGATTTTCTGTCCTCCCGGTTTGTACAGTAAGTCCTTTAAGTCCTCATTATTGACCTCTATCACCCCTCAGACTTTGTTTGCAGGCAGGCCTGTCCTCTAAGGCTATTCCTGCCTTTGAATATGCCACCAACCTTTGACCATCAACCTTAATAGATGCCATTTTCTAGAGAAGTGGGTTCCAAATATTTGAATATATATCCCCAATTTCCTTATTTGCTCTTTATTTGTTAACATATACATTATCTACACAGGTTATTATCATTACACAGTAGTTCAAGGTACAAAATGTAGAGACAGATTTATTATAACAATTATTCTTGTAAATTTTCATCCATATTCCCCAGTGACATTTTAATAATTTTGAAGTTTTTGGCCAATTGCTTAGCAAATCAAATTAAACTGTCACTTTTTCTATCTTGTAACACCGTCACCTTGTAATGTGGTCAGCAAACATTTTGTGGTAGGAGTAGCAGAAGTGCTACCTCTTCCATTATTGTCTGTTTGGTTTTCTTGGAGACTATATTGTTAGGGTGTTATCTTTAAATCATGGTTTCTTCATAGGAGTCTTTTAAAGCCACATGTCCATTTTTGTGAAGGTTAAAACTAGAAAACAAAACTGGTAAATCCACTTACCAGGTACAAGAAACCAGGCACAGAATACGCTCTGCCTTTGAATTTGAGAACTTGGAGACAAAAGACTGAAGACTGATCTGTTTATTCATCTAGGGTTAATACCTTGTCACTCAGTCAGGAAAAACATGCAGTGGTTTGGGGCTGCCAAAAAACGACAGTTTCACAGTTGATTTCACATCTATATCATTTCTCGTTTAGAGCGCTTTCTAATAAGGAAAGAGAAGTTGCAGATACTAAATATGTCCAAATGTCTTAAATGCCTCCAAAGAGAAGCAGGTAAAGTAAAACAAAACAAAACAAAACAAAACAAAACAAAACAAAAACAAAGGCAGAGCCCGTCTTCACATATCTTCCTCCACAGGCACTTCAGGAGAGCATGGGGACTAAAGAACAGGAAAGGGCCATGCTGTTTCTCCTCCCATTTGCTGACATAGCCTCTCATTCAGCAACAGTTATATCTACGGTCTTAACGCCTTCGGTAAATTGATATTGTCACCCCATTCTGGGTTTGAGAAAATTAGAGCTGCTATACACACTTTCAATCTCAGGAGTCACAATGTCTCGTTTTAGAGGAATATTGCTACTTTAACCAAGACATGCAACCACTGTCCAGATGAAAAGAACTAGCAGCAAATTCCCCTTTCCATTCACTTTTATGGGAAAAACACAAGATTAGAGGATTTCTCTGATGTTGCCAGTGAAGACTTTTCTCCAGTGCTTGAGAACAACTGGCCTTTCTGACTCAGGTCACTTCTTTGTGCATGAGCCTCTCTCAGAGGGAAGAAGCATATTCAGTCACCCTGATAAAAGGAAGGGAGTCTCGGGAAAGGCTGGGTAGCTGACTGTGGCAAGGCCGGTCGCAGGAAAATCTCATGGAAGGAAAACGAAGAGTCAAACTGTGGAAGAGTTAGAGGAGCTAGTTCACCATAAATGAACTCTACATTAGCGTATACAGTGAGCTATCTGACTCGGAGGCATTCATAATGAAGTTTAAAGTCAATAATTATATAAAGAATGTTAAGAAAACGGACACTGAAGGCAGATGAAGGATTGAGATATCAGAAATCTCCAGGCTTTCCTGGGGTGGGGGGAGTATGTGAGCCAACAGCTTTGACCTCAAGTCCCACATGCTGCCTCTTTTTGTGCTACTTAGAGGTGTTTATATACTGATTCTAAGTGTCTATGGACTTGAATAATACAAGAAAGAAAGAAAGAATTAAAAGCCAGTCTATATGTAGTATCCAGACCTAAATCCTAACCTAAACATACCCAAATTCCTCTGATCTTGTTACCAATTTAAGACAACAGAATAAGTCCAAATAATGCCAATCATTTCAGCATTTCAGGGTCACCCAAGGACACCAGGCTACTTTATCAGCAGCTCAAGGCACTTTTTACAAAAAGCAAAACCAACCAAACCAACAAAACACAAGACAAAAACCCCAAACCTGAAATGCCATCCCGGAAAATGCACGATGGAGTACGAGGCTGAGGACATTTCCCACCCTACTGGTCTCAGGCCCCGCAGCTATTTGATGTACTGAACTTCAGATGATCATGCATGCGGGGTGGGGACCGGCATTAGAGACCTGGTCTGCGGGAGAGCGACTCACTTGAAAGGGTACTTCTCACTCCCTGATGGGCAGTTCTGAACTCTTGCAAGGGCTGCTCCTGCTAGCTGGAGTTCTTCCTTGTCAAACCAGCCCAAATGGCAGGCCCTGCTCTGCCATCCCACAGCCATGTCATTCACTAATTTATTCATCCATTTAGCAAATATTAATGAAACCTTTCTAAGGGTCAGGCCCTGGGATACACACATGAATGGAACACTCACAGCCTCAACCTTCATCTGAAGCTTTCTCTAAGTCTCTCTGGCAGGTTGTTTGCTTGAGTTTTAATCTGGTTAAAATGCAGATGCTATGTGGCAGAACTGTACTTTGTGCAGTTAGCAGTTGTGAGTTAAGTAGAGTTTTTAAATTCAGGCTGATGCTGTGTGCTTGGGAGGAATAGGTCCCCGCTCCAGGCTGGGTCAGATGTGTGGTGAGGATCATGGTGGGGCACTTGGGAAATTAATTTTCATCTGTTTCACAGTTTGCTTGGGACTAGCCCAACCCATAACAGACCCTGTTCTTGGCTCAATCCTCAGACGGTCCTTGTTAAAGTGTGTGTGTATTGGGCGGGGGGGGGGGGGGAACGGGTGACTGGATAGCTCTATTTATTCAGACTCTATAGAAATTCCCATGGCACAGTTTTAGCATGGACTTTCAGTTTTCTCTTAGTATAAATAGCTAACTCTTTTCATTTCCATCTGTGTTCAGTGCATGTCAGTTGGTAGTGTTAGGGAATAATGAAACTGCAAAAAGGCAGTAGCAAGTGGGTACCTAGAAGATGGAAAAGGCCCAGATAAATTCTAATCTGGATAATCTCTGGATACTGGATAAAGAAGCATTGGTGTGCTCTAAAAAGTGGAGCAGCTTTTAGTTTAAATCACGCCAATCGTGTGTTCAACAGTTTACAGGATAAAAAGATCCTTTTAGTCTGTCATAAGTTCATGCACTTGGAATGACCAATAACGTATACCTAAACGTGTAATAAAACTTTAGAGAAAAGAGAGTCCAGGGCACGCGGGGGAAATGAGCTATTACTCCTCCGGCATGGAAAGGCCATTGTATTTCACATATGATTTGACCATGCTTCAGGAAAGCAATTTTGGCTTTAAATGGCATATTTCCTTTCTTCTTTATTAGGCTTCCTGAAGGGTTATTTCACCCCAGGTACTTTCTTACACTGAATAGTATTTCAGCTGTATCGTGCAAACCGAGATCTCAGTAATAGTTGGCATGTCACTAATGGTCAACAACTGGCAGGCTGTGCTTCTGGAATCCTGAGATGCATACTTGAATCTGTGATGGATGTTTATAACTGTCAGAATGTGTCTTCAATCATTGCAGAAATGCCTGAGCACATGGCTGTCAGTTGTGTAATGTAAAATGTGACTGATTCTGTTTCTTAAGATGGGCACTTGTGCCATTATTTATTAATGTTCTGGTAACATTTACTATTTTGGAGGGTTTGTTGTTCTGTTTTAAGAAATGACAATTTGAGTATATATTTTTTTCTTTTTTAAAGAAGTAGCCCAAACCTTTCCCTGAGTCTTGGAGCAAGGCAGCATCTGGGAACATATGGTTTCTGCTTCCTGAAAAATAAACTTTCCTTTCTTATTTTGTTAAGATGCATTCTTTATCCCTAGTGAAACTAAGACTAGATTAGCTAATGGAATTTTATTTCTTTGGGACTTATCTACATGGGAACATCACTCTCATTAGAACCTCAGAAGAGCTAATGGAACATAACTGTCTTGCACACGAATGTCTTCTGATCATGATCTAGCAATTCTAACCTAGCAACTGCATATGTATTTTTCCATACCATCAGTATTCAGGCTTGCTTCAACCTTGTTAATATTTAGGTGTCTAAAATTAGTTATTCATGACTGAAATCAAATATTTTTATTTGCATAATAGTCCTTCAGATCTATAAACCACTCATACTGTCTGGTCTTTTAAATAATTCCTCTGTAAGATCTCCAGCAACTCTGTCACTCAAGCATAGCCGTTACCTTTGGCTTCCTTACAGAAAATCAACCTTTATTCCAAAGGAAACAAACAGATTTTCAAAAAGCCAAATAGTCCTTGGCTCCTTAGTTGTTCATGAAAGTACAATTATTATCAACAGAAAAGATACTTTCTAATTGTCACCAGTGTTCTGTGACTGTCTTGGACTAAAAGTCTCTGGGTGTAACAGGCAAGGCCAGTGCCAGCATTGGCCTGAGATGCACAATGCATCCTGTTGGCATTTCAACGCTCTTGTTTATATGGCTGGGCTATCTTATCCCGTAGCAATACTCTACAAAGTAAAGCAGGACCTTGAAAAGGGCCATTTTGTTTGAGGTCATTTCATTATAATGTTGATAATAAAAAAAAAAAAATAATTGATCCTGTCTGGGGCCACTATCCGTGTGAAGTCTACACATTCTCCTCATGTCTGCGTGGGTTTTTCCCAGGTACTTCAGTTTTCTCCCACATTCCAAAGATGTGCATGTGAGATGAACTGGCATGTCTACATCATCCCAGGCTGGGTGAGTGTGGGTGTGTGTGAGTGGTCCTGTCATGGAATGGTGTCCTGTCCAGGGTTGGTTTCTGAGCTGCCAGGATGGGTTCTGGCCACCTGTGACCCTGAACTGGAATAAGCAAGTTGAAAAATAAAGACTTATTTGTTTTTATTAATTTTTCTTAAATGTATATATAGCTCACATTTATTTCAATGTTTAATATTAGAAGTGTTTGGGGCCTTTATTTAGAAGTTTGGTGAGGTTTCTGTGACCAGAAATATGCTGTGGGAACTTGAACTCATTTCTATCAATTAGCCTATGGTAAAATTGGACTACTTATATGTTGTTTTGCTTAAAGTCACAGTTTCCAAGAACCAATCGACAATGTTCAATGAGGAGTTACTACACCTTGAGGAAACATGCTCAAACACTTGCTTCAATATAATTCTCTGGAGCATGGTAGTAACCACATTGTGTTACATGAGGCTTCACAGCATGCTTCAAGCTCTCTTTCTTCAAGGTCCAGGGACGGGAAGGCTGAAAACCAGCTGTGCTACGTGAGAACTTGAAACTCAGAGGATCTAAGAGGGCCTGAAGGGGACATGCAGCCTCCGGAGGAGGCTCTGACAAATAGCCCCATTCTAAGATATTAGAGAGAGCTACACACCAGGAGCACAATTAAAGTACTGAGTCAAACTGCAGCACCACCATGGTTGATGGTTCCCTCACCTGTACAATGAGGGTTCGAGTATATTCAACAACCTTTTGAACCACTCCCCATTCTCATTTGTGTGATTCTGTAATTCCACCCGCTCAGAATTATACCCTAGTAGAGCAAAACTGCAATATAACAGTATGAAAGTGGATACTTATGATAGGTCGCCATGGCCAGATGACACAGAGGCTAACCAGGAGTGATGTGAGGAGGTGATTTCCCTTGTCTCCTCTACTATAGCTAAGAAATCTGCCAGAGATCTAAAAGATCCAAAAGTTTCGCCTTTTAAAATGTTCAACCTTCACATAATAAAGGGTCTTAGCAGTAGTTGAATTAGGGCCATCTCTGTGGCTGGTATAATGATTCTACACCCACTCTGGGCGGCAGCGAAAGTTTGCTTTCAGGTGTATGTTTGGGAGCCTCTCAATGGTCAGGTGTGTACACAGAAACAGGAAGCACATAAATCGGGAACAAACTGATTAAGCAGCCATGGCCTGAGTTACTGTGGGAGAGGGTCTGAAGTGTTTCACAGGACATTCCTGACACTGAGCCATCTATATTCACTTCTCCTTCAAGGGTTAAATTACTGTGCCTTTCAAAAAGACTTCCCATCTTAGCACTCAGAGGAATTCTAATCCCACTGACAGGACTTTTAAGTACCTGGTTCTTAAGGACTATACTTTAAGAAACAAAGACTAAGAGCTCTGCTAGACCAGCTTATGAAAGACCCTGAAGCAAGAAGTACAAACCAGACGAAGTGGGACAAGATATGATAGGAAGGACTCCACCTAGACCACAGCGCCACTGGCTAAGGGGATCAAGTCCTTAGTGAGACAGAACTGGCAACTAATAGCTGAACCCATTTCATCTTCATTATGGTTTATTGGGTAATCATGGGAATGACAAATTGTATACGGTCTTTACTTATCACTTATTACAAAGACACCAAAATCCCTTTGCTGTCTTTATACAGACCCTGGATTAAAAAAAAAAAAAAACACTTTTGGATTTTCTTATAAATAAATATATGAACTGGATGAACATGAGGTGATTATAAAAGACAAGAATGTGATGGCTAGAATGGGAAAATCCCAGCTAGCAACACCCATTGCTACCCTTTTCAATACACAGAATGCAGACAGCATCGAGTGTGCTGACAGTATCGATACACACTTATGTGAACAAAAGAACAGTACAGTAAGCAAAGTGTTTTGGTGATGGCATTTGTCTTACTTTCAGTGACCCTTTACTGAAAGTAAGGGGTCCTTACTGTCATGGAATGGTAAACCTTCTGAAAAGACAGCTTTGACTAAAAACACATCAATCGAATTCTTTTTGGAAATTTCAATCCAAAAGGTAAATGGAGTTGATTACTACAGTTGAAAACAAAATGGAGAGCTGTGGAAATTATCCAGTTTCCTTAGCCAGTTTCACCATATCACTAGGGAGCCTTGCAATCCACCTGAAGCCAAGTAAACTTGGAACAGGGATGGCTTACATTTTGTTCTCACATACCTATTGTACTAAAAAAAAGGAGGTTGGAAGAAGTTTTCTTTTGCTGTTCTAAAATTAAAAGAATCAACTCAGGGCATCTTCCGTTTTTCCCAAATGTATTCCTGGTTTGTTTGTTTGCTTGTTTTAGGTAAAAAGAGAATAGCAAAACCATCTGAAAATTAAGCATGAAATAGGAATTCTGATGCCTTTATCTTCACATATGGCAGTACCAACGTACTAGTGCAATACAGTAATGAAAGCACTGCTAGATGAACTTTGGTGACTTCTTTTGATCCCATGAAATCTGTTTATTCTTTTGAACTGGAATAATTCCTGTGGCTTTGTTTGTTTATTAGCGATTGTTTTTCAAAGCTTGGAAAAATGTAGCCAAAAAAAAGGATAAAACAGGAAAATTATTCCTCTGCCTGCTATTTACAAGACACTAAAATGAATTGAAATTTACTCTAACAATACAGAATCCCAAAGTGCAATTTCATATGTTTAAAGATATTATCAGTGTGATAGAAATTTATGGGGAACAGGCTTGCGGTGTTGTAAACCAAAGCTTTTTTTGACTAAGTCATGAACTTGTGTTACTGAATAAAACAAAATATTCAAAAGACAGTATGGAGCCACATATTTAAGTAGGATTGAGGATGGGGCTGTATAAACTGAATGAAAAATTAGCCACCCCAACATAGACCTTTCAACGAGGCTGATCCATTCATGGGCATATGGCTGGTGGCCAGTACAAATAATTCACAGATATGCAGCAATTGGGACTTCTGGTTTATCTTCAAATCTCCCTCTCACCCCACCCTGTCCCATTTTCTTCTGGCTACCTCTGCTGGTCTTCTGACCCTTTGGCTTTGCTCTTTTCTCTGACTACCTGCTTGCCCCTTGGACGGACATGGGACAACAGCCTGGCCTTTAGTGCTCTTTAGGATTGGCTTGTACTCCTCTTTGGTTCAACTTTCTCTTAGCTCTTTGACTAATCACGTCCCTACTCAGTGGTAGCCTCTAGACCCCAAGTTCAGCTTTGGCCATCTGGCCAGCACTCAGAAAACTGACCCAAGACCATGAGGGATAACTGGACAATGTGAGTTAACAATGGACACTTAATATTAAGAAGGCTTTACTCCCCAGGCTGCTCTTCCTGTGACAGGACCACTTCAGCGAAGCCTGTCGCTTGGTAGCAAAGTAGTGTGTTCCTTGATCTGGCAGCCGCCTATGCTGGATGGGCACAGCTATAAAGGCCAAGAGTCAGGCTCAAGCTAACTGAAGGAAGCACAGGGGCATGAATGTAAGCTTCTTATGGCTAAGCCACATCTGCCCTGCATCAACATTTAGGTGGAACCTGACAGAGATCTCCATTCAAACTCCATTTCAAAAGAGCTTTCCTCATGATTTCTCTAGGGACATAAATATGAAAAATCTAATGAGACAAAAAGGTATCTAGAAGTCTTAATTTAAAAGGGAGTGTATTAGGGATCTTCAGAGAAACCGAACCAATAGGATGTATAGGAATTAGGTCCCACAGTTTGAGAGGTTGAGAAGTCCCAAAATCTGTGGTTGGCCTGGCTACCCAGAAGAGCCAATGGTTTAGTTTTAGTCCAAAAGCCAGCAGGCTTGAGATCCAAGGAGAGCTCATGTTTCAGTTGAGCCTGAAGGCAGGAAAAGACCAATGTCCCAGCTAAGACAGGCAGGAGCAGAAGGGTCTTACTCAATGAAGGGTCAGCCATTTTGTCCTATCCAGGTCTTCAATACATTCTAGTAGGTCCACCCACATTAGGGAGAGCAATGTGCTTTGCTCAGTCTACTGATTCGAATGTTAACCTCATCTAGAAACACCCTCACAAACACACCCAGAATAATGTTTGACCAAATGTCTGGGCACCCTACTCAAGTTGACACATAAAATTAATCATCATAGAGAATGATGTTAGAGATTAGAGGAAGCGATGAAACCGCAATGTATCAAAGCTGGCTATCAGCTGGGGACTTTAAATATAGCTGCCTGGGCCCCATCCCGGACCATTCATCAGAATCTTTGTGGAGTGGAGCCTGACATATTTTTTAAAAGCTCCCCAGATGATTCTGATGTGTAGTTAGAATTGTGAAGCTCTGGACTAGAAGGAAAGAATACAGCAAATGTCCAGACAAATAATGATGAACAGAAGGAATCCAGTTGCTGGTGCTAACCTAGGAAATAATTTTTAATAAGTCTTATTCAGAATGCAAGAGGTTAAGCCAATTTCTTTGGTTTTCAGCTTAAGTGGATTTTTCAGTATAATGCAGGTTAAATGTCCTAGAAAGAGCACAGGCTTGAGGACCTGAAAGATATAGATTCAATCCCAGATCTATCACACAGTTATTAACTTCTCAAAACCCCAGTTTCTTAATTGGTAAACTAGAGATAATGATCACTGAGACAACACTATTAAAAGGTCAGGACAGTGCCTAGCCCCTGATAGGATACCAGCAAATATCATTCTCTTCCTCTAAATTCTGTAGGGATCAAGTAGTATTAAAATTTGAAAATCAGAAACATGCTTATAATACACATAATCCCATGTTTTCCATAAATAATACATCACATACTTTAGCATTCTTTTAGCATTCTTCCTTTAGCATTCTTTTTTTTCAAATAGTATCTTGTACCAAAGACTTGTGTAGTTCATAAATAGAAAAAATGTCAAATTTTGAATGTGGAAAAGAGTAAATGCAGGATTAAACTTGAATTAATTATTCATAGCCGTCTCAAAGTTGAAACTCTCCAAGGAATTCAAATATTGCCAAATATGGAGAAAAATAAAAAAAATTGGGTAAGTAAAATGGAAGAAGGGAAGAGATTTAAGGTTATTTCTTTAGGTAAAATTTCAGAGACAGGAAATAGGTCTAAATTCATTCATGTGCATAGAGCTTGGGAAATCATTTTGCCACAACTTATTTTGCACTAAAATAGGGGTGGAAATTCCTGACTCAAGAAATGACTGTGTTCCACAATTATTATCAGCTTATTAATTTTAAATGGATCAACGATTTTCACAACTGAAAGAATATTATGTGGATATTCTGCTTGTAGATAAATGTTTAGGCTCTAAAAAGAATGTCTCCTTCCCACAAAAAGCAGGTATTTTTACAAGGAAGGTCAATGAGTTGCCTTAATTATGATTTTGTAGGTATTTATTCACTTCAGAACCAGTCTCTTATATCATAAGCACACTTTATATAGGAATACTGAACACATTAATAATGTGGGATTGTTCACTAATTCAATATATAGATATTTGTTAATTTCCTACTGTAAGTATAGGACTTCTCTCTATGTAGTTATTACATTTATACACATAACTAGAAAAATGTGAATAAATTTTGTCTAACTAAAACCTGATTTGGAGTGGCATGGGATTTACCAAGTATAAGCATGCAAAAGAAGCAGGAAGGGTCATCTCTGTGCTAGCTGAGCTAACAAGTTGACTGAGGCATGTGGTAGAAGAAAAAATATGGCCACCACTGGCTTCAGATCCTGGCTCTGCTAATTACTAGCTGTGTGATCTGGAACAAGTTACTTAATTTCTCTGAACTTCAGGTCTCACCTCTGTAAATCAGGGTTAATAATACTCTCCTTGTAGTGTTATTCTGAGGATTAAGTGAAATTATGCATAAAGTGCCAAGCACATGTTAGACACTTTTCCTCTTACATAAATCCTAGAAACAAACTATTCATGCAGGTGGTTTGGTGTCCTTCTGGTTTGTTAAGTGGTGCCTCATGTTCATAAAATATTGAGCTTGAAAAACCCAGCTGGCTAAAAATTAAAGCTCCAGGACTTTCACATCCAGCAAAATGAAGTAGATACATTTCCCCCCATTTCTCTTGCTAAGTATAATTAGCACCCTAGACATCAGATATAAAACAAACATAAGACTGTTAAGGTGAAGAGAAGAAGGCAGATTAGTTAGAGATCTCAGAACCCATGGAACAACATAGTGGTGAGTTGTTCTTATTTCTTTTTTGTCTCATATATTCCAGACTTAAGAGTTGGAGAAGCCAGCAACCTGGGTGCAGACAAAAGAGCACAGGTAAAAAATGTCCCCAAAAAGCATGCATGATCTCTCAAGGAAAGGCGCAGCCTAGCAAAATAGTAAAATTTAAAATAATAAATGCTGTGCTCCAGCCAAACACCACACAAAAAATTTGTGCACCAACTTCCACCCATGCCAGCAAAGCCCAAATGGGGAGCCTGGATAGCAACCCTTTTGAAGCTGTAATGAGGTGACCCAACACCCCCACTAGGGTAGTGTCAGAGAATGCCTCATGGAGAGTCAGGACTTCTACCACAACCTAGCAATAACAAGGCCACCCACACTGTGGTGTCAAAGGAGACCAGGTAGAGAGCTAGAACTTGAACTTCTGCCCGGCAATGATGCTTAATAATGAGCAATGATGATAATGAGCAATAATGGCATCCCTCAAGTGTCAATAGAGGTGAAGTGGGGGACCAGGACTTCAGCCTAAGCAGTAATGTGGTGGTGCCCGCCCATCTCATACTGAGGTCCTGTCAGAGAAAGCCAGCTTAGAACAGAAGGTTTCAATAAGATCCAAAGTCTCATAAAATAATAGGAAAATATCTGTTTTATTCGAAATCACTCCTCATACCAAGATACAGAAAAATCTCAAACTTAATGAAAAACAACGATCAATAGACATCAATACCATGATGACAGAGAAGTTAGGATTACCTGACAAGGATTTTTAAATAATAAATTGCTTCAATGAGCAATTATAAAAATGAAAAAAAAAATAGATGGCCTAAGGAAGAATCAAATAGAAATTTAGAACTAATATATATATATATATATATACATATATATATACACCATAACTTAAATAAAAAGCACATTGGAAGAGCTCAATAGCAGAATGGAGGGAACAAAGAATCAGTGAACTGGAAGACAGAATAGTATAAATTACTCAATTTGTACAACATAGAGAAAATAGATTAAAAAGAAAATGAGTCTTGGGGACCTGTGGGACAAAAACCAAAAAATCTATCATTCATGTCATCACATCCTGGAAGGAGAGGAGAAAGAGGGAGGGGCTAGAAAAGTACTTAAGAAATAATGGCTGTGGAAACTCTCCAAATTTAGCAAGAGACATAAACCTACAGATTAAGAAGCTGGATGAACCCCAAGAGGGATAAAGCCAAAGAAATCTGTGCCAAGACACATCATAATTAAACGTCTGAAAACTACAGCCAAAGAAAACATCTTGAAGGCAGCAAGAGAGAAACAACATTTTACCTACAGAGAGAAACAATTCAACAAACAGTAGCTTTTACATGAGAAAATAATAGAAATAGAAACAGTATTTTTCAGGGGCTAAAACAACTGGTAACCCAGAATCTAATGCCTAGCTAGCAAAAATATCCTTTAGGAATGAAGAGAGAAATGAAAACATTCTCAGAGGAAGGACAATTAAGAGAAGTTGTACCTGGCAGACCTACTCTGAAGGAATAGCTAAAGGAAATTCTCTAAACAGAAAAGAGAAAAGAAGAAACTGTGGAATGGTCAGGAAGGAAGAACATCGTAAACAAAAATATAGGTAAGTGTAATAAACTTTTCTCTCCTCTTGAGTTTTCTAAATGATGTCTGATAGTGAAGCAAAAATTTTTGACAAAGGTACAAAAGCCATTCAATGGAGCAAAGATAGCATTTTAAATAAACGGTGCTGGAATGAATGGACATCCATAGGCAATTTTCACACCTTATATAAAACTTAACTCAAATGGATCACAGACTTAAATATAAAACTTTAAGAGAAAAATGGAATAACATCTTTAGGAAATTCAGCTAGGCAAAGAGTTCTTAAACTTGACATCAAAAGTACAATACATTTAGAAGGAAAAACTGATAAACTGAACTTCATGAAAATTAAAAATGTTGCCTCTGGGATAAAAAACTCTTTTTAAGAGGATAAAAAGACAAACTATAGAATGTGAGAAAATATTTGCAAACCATATATCTAACAAAGAACTAGTAAAGAATATATAAAAAGAACTTTCAAAAAATCAACAGCAAAAACACATATGATCCAATTAGAACATGGACAAAAGACATAAAGAGATATTTCACCAAAGACAGACATATGGCAAATAAGTATATAAAAAGATATCTAATATCATTATCCATTAAAGTAATATAAATTAAAACCAGTACACACCTATCAGAATAGCTAAAATAAAAAAAAAATAGTGACACCACCAAATGCTGGTGAGGACATGGAAAAACTAGATCACTCATACATTGCTGATTGGAGTGTAAAAGGTGCAGCCACTCTGGAAAACTGTCTGGCAGTTTCTTAAACAACTAAACATACAACTATTATATGATCCAAGAATTGCACCCCTGGGCATTTATCCCAGAGAAAAGAAGCCGAATGTTCACACAAAAATCTGTACACAAATGAAGCCAAAAATCAGCAGAAGGAAGGAAATAACCAAAATTAGAGCAGAATTAAATGAAATTGAGAACAAAAAGACAATAGAAAAAATAAATGCAACAAAGAGCTAGTTCTTTGAGAAGGTTAATAAAATTGACAAAGCCCTGGCTAGACTGACTAAAGAAAAAAGAGAAAGGACACAAATAAACAAAATCAGGAATGAAAGAGGAGAAATTGTGACAGATGCTGCAGAAATACAAAGAGTCACACAAGACTACTATGAAAAATTACATGACACCAAGTTTAATAATGTAGAAGAAATGGACAAGTTCTTAGAAATATACAACCTTCCTGAACTGAATCATGAAGAACTGGAAAATTTAAACAGAATGATCAGCAGTATGGAAATTGAAATGATCATCAAAGACCTACCAAAAAGCAAAAGTCCAGGATCAGATGGCTTCACCAGGGAATTCTACCAAACACTCAAAGATGATTTAATACCTATTCTTCTCAAACTCTTCCAAAAAATTGAAGGGCAATACTTCCCAACTCATTTTATGAAGCCAACATTACCCTGATACCAAATCCGGTAAAGATAACACAAAGAAAGAAAACTACAGACCAATATCTCTCATGAACACAGATTCGAGAATCCTAAATAAGATACTAGTGAATCTTATTCAACAACACCATGACCAAGTGGGCTTCATCCCAGGGGCACAGGGATGGTTTAACATATGCAAATCGATTAATGTGATACACATATAAATAAAATAAAGAATAAGAATCGTATGATCATATCAATGGATGCAAAAAAAGCCTTTGACAAAATACAGCATCCACTTATGATTAAAACACTTAATAAAATATGTACCTCAACATAATAAAGGTGATATAGACAAATCCTCAGCTACGTTATACTAAACAGTGAAAAACTAAAAACCTTTTCTCTAAGATCAGGAACAAGACAAAGCTGTCTACTATCACCACTGTTATTCTATATAACATTGGAGGTCCTAATGAGTACAATCAGGCAAGAGAAAGAAATAAAAGGCATCCAAATAGGAAATGAAGAAGTCAGATTGTCATTAATTGTGGATGACATGATTCTCCATATAGAAAACCCTAAAGACTCCACTAAAACACTATTTGAAATAATAAACAAATACAGTAATTTCAGAGAACAAAAATCAAAGTTCAAAAATCCACAGCATTTCTATACTTAAATAATGAACTATCAGAAAAAGAAATTTAAAAAAAACAATTCCTTTTGTAATTGCAACAAAAAGAATAAAATACCTAGGAATAAACCTAATGAAACATGTGAAGGATTTATACAATAAAAACTATAAGACTCTATTAAAATAATTAAAGAAGACACAAAGAAATTGAAAGATAGTCTGTGTTCTTGCATTAGAAGAATCAACATAGTTAAAACAACCTTATTACCTAAAGCGTTATACAGATTTAATGCAATCCCCATCAAAATCCCATCAGCAATTTTTAAAAAGATAGAACAAAAAACCATCAGATTTATATGGAAGCACAAAAGACTCTGAATAGCCAAAGAAATCCTTAGAAAAAAGAACAAGGCCGGAGATATTACTCTGCCTGACTTATAATTATACTACAAAGCAACAATAATCAATACAGCATGATATTATCAGAAAAACAGACGCACGAACCAGTGGAACAGAATTGAGAGCCTAGAAGTAAACTCCCATTTATATGAGCAAAAATTTTCAACAAAAGAGCCAAAAACATACAATAGAGAAAAGAAAGCCTCTTCAATAAATGGTGCTGGGAAAACTGGAAAGCCACCTGCAAAAGAATGAAACTAGACTTTTATCTATCACCACACACCAAAATTAACTCAAAATGGATTAAGGATCTGAATATAAGACCTGAAACAATAAACTGCAAAGAAGAAAATATAAGTACTAAACTCAAGGACCTTGGACTTAAAGAGGATTTTATGAATTTGACCTCAAAGGCAAGGGGAATAAAAGCAAAAATAAATGAATGGGACTTTATCAAACTAAAAAGCTTCTGCACAGCAAAAGAAACCATCAACAAGGCACAGGGGCAACCATCCAAATGAGAGAATATATTTGCAAACAACACCTCAGACAAGGGCCTAATATCCAAAATATGTAAAGAACTCATACAACTCAATAACGACAGCAACAACAACAAAACAAACAATCCAGTTTAAAAAATGGGCAGAGGACCTGAATAGACACTTTACCCAAGGAGACGTACAAATGACCAACAGACATATGAAAGGATACTCAACTTCACTAGCTATTAGAGAAATGTAAATCAGAACCACAATGAGATACCATCTCACACCTGTTAGAATGGCTGTTATCAACAGGACAAGTAATAAGTGTTGAGGAGGATGTGGAGAAAAAGGATCTCTCATACACTGCTGGTGAGACTGAAAATTGGTACAGCCACTATGGAAAACAGTGTGGAGGTTCCTCAAAACACTAAGATTTGAAATACCATATGATCCAGCAATCCCTCTACTGGGTATTTACCTCTAAAATTTGAAAACATCTATCCGAAAAAATATATGCACACCGATGTTCATAGCAGCATTATTCACAGTGGCCAGGACATGGAAGCAACCCAAATGTCCTTCAGTAGATGACTATATAAAGGAGCTATGGTACAAATATACAATGGAATATTACTCAGCTATAAGATGAGATGAAATACTGCCATTTGTGACAAATGGATGGATCTTGAGATAATCGTACTAAGCAAAATAAACCAGATAGAAAAAGTTGAAAATCACATATCACTCATATGTGGGATATAAATCTAAAAGCAACAAGCAAACATGACAAACAGAGACTCATGGACATGGTCAGTGGACTAGTAGTTACCAGAGGGAAGGGAGGAGGGGTACAAGGGGTCGCATATGTGGTCACGGAAAGAAATCTAACTAAGAGTGGTGAATACACAATGCAATACATATACGATAAACTGTTGAATTGTATGCTTGATACTTATTGGATTTTGTTGATCAATGTCACCCAAATAATTTTTAATAAAAAAATCTGTACATGAATGTTTATAGTAACTTTATTCATAACAGCCTCAAACTGGAAATAACCCAGATGTCCTTCATGCGAAATGAACTGTGATTTATTCATCCCATGGAATACTACTCACCAATAAAAAGGGATAAAGTACTGACACATGGAACAATCTTAATGAAGCTTCAGATAATTATATTCAGTGGGGTGGTGGGGAAGCCAAACTGTGAAAGGTTATATATTATATAATTTTGTTTATACAACATTCTTGAAATGACAAAATGATAGAAATGAACAACAGATTAATGGTTACGAGAGATTAAGGAGAAGGTGGTGGGGGGAAGTTAGTGAAGCTATCTTTATAAGGGAAATATGCGAGAACCTTGTGATAATGGACATTTTTTTGTATCTTGACTCTACCAATACCTATATCCTGGTGGTGATGTTGTACTATAGTTCTACAAGATGTTACCATTGGAGGAAACTGGGTAAAGGGCACACAGGATTGCTCTAATATTTTTCTTACAAGTACATGTGAATGTACGGTGATTTCATAACAAATTTTTATAAAACTTTAATGCTCCAGAGGTGACTTGCAGACTGGTAAAAGAAAGTATGCAAAACAAAACAAGCAAATGGAAACCAAACTTTTATGGAAACACAGACCTTAAAAGATAGAAGAGTCCTTAGTTATCACCTTGTTTGATTTCTTAATTTGAACTTGGGAAAAGGTGGTCTAGAGGCAGAGTGACTTGCCCAAGAACAGACTTAGGACCTAAGACACTAACTGCCAAACAGTCTTAGTCCCAGAGACACTCAGCCTGTAGGCCGCAACACACTGATGCGCTCACCTGTAATTCCCTAGGAAGGAATGAAGGAACTATTTCCTTATCTGAGCACAGAATATTTCACTTGGATTATTTCACTGCTTCCCTGCACCTGATAAAGCTACTGTCACAAAGACAAGAGTGTAGCCTTGATTTTCGAAAGTTGAGTTCAAAATGCATTTGTGCAACCTTGGAACGAAGTGATTACTTATGATAATTTCTCTAGAATTATGTAATGATAGAGACAAGGTGAGGACAACAGACATTGGCATGAGGCTTTACAGTTTATTAACTCTTATATTTCATTATTTCACTTGATCATAGCAACACTCCTATGTGACATAGGAATTACTGCCATCTCCATTTTACGGTCAAGGCAGCTAAGGCTCAAGAAAGCTAAATAACCAACTCAAAGTCAGAAAACTGGCAAACTGCAGAACAAGAGTTCTTCGCTAGATTTCCTATCCTTAGGTACTTCTGCCTTTTCCTCATATTGTCGTAATATTCTGATATTGACCTGGAGATGAGATAGTACCTAAATCATTACAAAGCTAACTCCATCCCAGATATGAATTCCACTCTCTAGACCCAAAGTTAAGCCTAACTCTTACAAACCCTGCTCCAGACTTCTGTACCACCAAATCATTTATACAACATGCTCCTATTTTTTGTGGCTAACTGAATTATAATTATTTGTTCAACTGTTTTATACTAATCTTTGTGTGTCCTACAATAGATACCCACTTAGTGTCTTATTTGTAAAAGTTGCCTCTCTTGTCCTGCATAAACATTGATTGGGCTGTCTTATCTAGTGACTTCTTTGAAATGAAAATTTTCTTTGGTTGAGACATCTAGAAGTTCCTATACAGTGCTGGCAAGCAGGTTTGTGTCACCAGATTAAAGGAACTGGCTCTTCAGGAACTAAGGGTTAAATGGAATAAATGCACAGCTTTTCTGACTAACATGAGGTTTATGCAGTTGCCTGGCATAGTGATATATAAACATAATTACACTGTAATTCATGTCTACCTTTCTTTAAATACTCAGTACTCTGGTGTCAAATATATTAGGCTTAAAGTAAGTTGGAAATAAGCTGAAGAAAAATAAATGAGAAATGATAATAGCACTAGCTCCTGGTCAGGCTACTAATTTTTACTGCCCTCATATGAGCTATCATCATGCTAGTAAATGTGGGTGAAATATTTGTGAGGTGAGGAGATGACTTTTAAACCTCTTTGTCTGGATTCTTCAGTTTCTATTTTCTTCTTTTCTTAAAGAAACCCAAAGTTCCAACAGATCAAAATTCAAGCCTGACATTGTTCCATGAAAGCACAAGAGCAACCTGAAAACAGCGAAGACCAGCTAGGAACATCTAGTGAAGTACTTATCACATACTGACTATTGTAGGTGACTGAAACGTTAAGCAGAACTGGGTTTTATGAGATTATCGCATATGGAGGAAAGAATAAAAAGAAAAATGAATCAGGTCAGAAGTTAAAAAGAGATGTGATAGGAGAGTCACAGCTATAATATCTATAAGTTATGGGTCTCTCTAACTGTTCTCTCAACACTTTGATGAAACGTCTTATTATCTCCTAGAGGAATTCCAAGACTCATTAAAAGTGGCTTTTGTGCCTCCTCTCCGGTGGGGAATCTCTTCCACTGTGAGCAGGAGGTAAGTTCAGGTTTCCATCCACACAATAAGGCTTTGGAACTTTTCCATGTCCTCTTGTGCTCCCTTACAGAGCAAGAACACTGTTCACATGCAGGGGGTCAGGGAAAAGCATCAGCTACAGAGAAAATCAAGGTCTGATAGGTCTCTGTACTTAAAGTTTAAAAAAATAATAATATTAAATTACAAGACCAGTCTTGCCTTGCATTCTGGACAGCAAGAGATGACGTTTGGCAAGCTAATGAGGGTAGGGGGAGGTAGAAAAGGAAGAAGAAAGGGAAAGGGCATTCCAGGCAGAGGGTCTAGGCAAGGGCATGGCTATGTGGGAAAGCATGCCAGGTTTAAAGAATGGCAGTAACTAGGAATGGTTCATTAATTTTACATATGTTTGTTGAGCACCTGGGCCAGGCATTGTTCTAAGGGTTATAATGGTGCCCGACCCAGAGAAGGTCCCTGCCCCATGAACTTACCTCTGAGATGGGCATGAGGAGGAGATGCACAGTAAGTAAGGTAACATGAAAATATCAGTGATAAGTACTATGAGGAGAATCAAAGTGGCTGCTTTTCGACTGAGTCCTCGAGAAATTCAGGAAGCGATTATTAAACTGAGAACTGAATGGCAAGAAACCAGCCATACAAAGAACAATGGAGAGAAAGAGTGGCTAGTATAAAGGTCCCAACACAAATAGGAGATTAAGAAGAGAAAGAAGCCAGCATGGCAGTAGGGGAAAATGTAGAGCTAGGAAATGTGTCCTGTAGCTACAGCCAACATTCAGCGATATTGCTTACAACTACATGGAAAAATGGAAGTGTTTCTTAATGTTGCTTCGGCTTGAACAAAACTCTAAATAATTTCTCCTAGTCTCTATGTGGAATCTATAGATGTAAGATATCAATCTACCCAAATATTCACTAGTAAAGGCTCAAACTTGGGTTCTAAAACTC
>NW_011888836.1:6912399-6920391 GCF_000151845.1 Pteropus vampyrus
CAGAACTGGGTTTTATGAGATTATCGCATATGGAGGAAAGAATAAAAAGAAAAATGAATCAGGTCAGAAGTTAAAAAGAGATGTGATAGGAGAGTCACAGCTATAATATCTATAAGTTATGGGTCTCTCTAACTGTTCTCTCAACACTTTGATGAAACGTCTTATTATCTCCTAGAGGAATTCCAAGACTCATTAAAAGTGGCTTTTGTGCCTCCTCTCCGGTGGGGAATCTCTTCCACTGTGAGCAGGAGGTAAGTTCAGGTTTCCATCCACACAATAAGGCTTTGGAACTTTTCCATGTCCTCTTGTGCTCCCTTACAGAGCAAGAACACTGTTCACATGCAGGGGGTCAGGGAAAAGCATCAGCTACAGAGAAAATCAAGGTCTGATAGGTCTCTGTACTTAAAGTTTAAAAAAATAATAATATTAAATTACAAGACCAGTCTTGCCTTGCATTCTGGACAGCAAGAGATGACGTTTGGCAAGCTAATGAGGGTAGGGGGAGGTAGAAAAGGAAGAAGAAAGGGAAAGGGCATTCCAGGCAGAGGGTCTAGGCAAGGGCATGGCTATGTGGGAAAGCATGCCAGGTTTAAAGAATGGCAGTAACTAGGAATGGTTCATTAATTTTACATATGTTTGTTGAGCACCTGGGCCAGGCATTGTTCTAAGGGTTATAATGGTGCCCGACCCAGAGAAGGTCCCTGCCCCATGAACTTACCTCTGAGATGGGCATGAGGAGGAGATGCACAGTAAGTAAGGTAACATGAAAATATCAGTGATAAGTACTATGAGGAGAATCAAAGTGGCTGCTTTTCGACTGAGTCCTCGAGAAATTCAGGAAGCGATTATTAAACTGAGAACTGAATGGCAAGAAACCAGCCATACAAAGAACAATGGAGAGAAAGAGTGGCTAGTATAAAGGTCCCAACACAAATAGGAGATTAAGAAGAGAAAGAAGCCAGCATGGCAGTAGGGGAAAATGTAGAGCTAGGAAATGTGTCCTGTAGCTACAGCCAACATTCAGCGATATTGCTTACAACTACATGGAAAAATGGAAGTGTTTCTTAATGTTGCTTCGGCTTGAACAAAACTCTAAATAATTTCTCCTAGTCTCTATGTGGAATCTATAGATGTAAGATATCAATCTACCCAAATATTCACTAGTAAAGGCTCAAACTTGGGTTCTAAAACTCGTGCCTTGTCTTCCTCACTATCAGCCTGGTTCTTCTTTTCCAGAACATGGCCACCGATAAGCCATGTTCCCAAGGCCATTGTCAGCATGTCTATCTAGTGACATGAGCAGAGACCTATCTTGCCCTACCTTCTGGCCAGGAAGAGATGATGGTGGGAGGTGCTGAAATGGTAGAGCCAAGTTCATTACTATCAGCATCAGAAGCATGATTTAAAAAGGAGAAATTTCATTACTCAAGCCTGTTGCTGTCAGCAAGTTCCAAGAAACACTGGTTATTGCTGTAGCAACTGATTTCACATGCATCAGGAGAAATCATAACAGTATATTAACTCTCCCTGGAGACAGACAGAGTTGAAACTGCCTGCGATTAGAGTGTTCCCCATTTCCTCTAATGATGCCAGTGCTGCCCTGATCTTTTTCCTTTCTCTACCCACTCTGGTTTATTCAGTATTCCGAGGCCACCCATTTTTGTCCCTGAAGAGGACAGTCCCACCCTATACAACTAAGTCATTTGTATGCTGTTCTGAGCCTTCGAAGGCCAAGGAACTGGGGTGTGGGGAGAAGGAAGTGATGGTCAGAGAGCAAGAAATCACAGGATTCAGAGTTTAAAGTTCTGGGCTTGGGCACCAACAATACTAGTTAGCCATGTGAGACCCATAAGCAGCTTACCTAACCTCTCTGTACTTCTATTTCCCCATCTGAAAAATGGTGCTATTAACAATTCCAGTCTCTCATGAGATCAGCATGTGGAACAAAGTAATGGGTGTGAAAATACCTTGTAAGTAAAAGATCCATGCAAACACTAAGTACTTGTCTGAAGAAGGGTCTTTTCTTCATTTTAGGAAATAAACATCCAAAATCATGATATTCATTAAAAGTCTTTACCATGGTCTTTGGCTCACATCTACCTACATTAAGGAATTCAAAGAAGCCATCTGTGAAAAGTATACGGCTAACCTAATCCTGGTCCTTGCCTCTGCCACTGTTAGTAGCCACATGATCGGGACACATACCATTCAGAGCCTCAGCTTCCTCATTTATAAATGAAGATAATAATACCCATGAGCTGATGTAGGGATCATATAATACATAGGCATACCTCGGGTTTGGTTCCAGACCACGGCAATAAAGTGAATATTGCAATAAAGCCAGTGATAATCTTTTTGCTGGTGGAGGGTCTTGCTTACAATTTGTAAAAAAATTCAATATCTGTGAAGTGCAATAAAACAAGATATGCATGTATCTTAAAATTCTTTGGAAAATATCCAATAAATGTAAGATATACATTTGGATATCCTCATACACATACGTATATATTAAATGATTATAAAGTCATAATTTGAGTTTGAGGTTAACATTTTTCCATCAAAAGGTTTGTCATCAAAATCTTTATATCAAAAAAACTCTAAAATGAATTTCAATTGAATATCTACTTTTTAAGGCAGTTGCAGAGTTAGGCAAAAATAATCTCCTTTTTGTAGATATGCTAAGTATTTAAGACTATTAATTTATTATCTGTGGGAGATTAAAGAAGACCACAGATTCTTTGCTATTTGTCCCATTGAGAGGTAAATTCTATGTCCCCTCCCCTTGAATCTGCAGGGTCAGAGTAAGGGTGTCTCTGAAAACATAACCAACAGAATATGGCAGCAAGGAGCTGTGTCACGTCAACTGCCAAACTAAGCTTTAAGAGACTAGCAGCTTCTACTTTCTGCTTCTTGGAAGACTTGACGTTGGAGCCCTGAGGCACCAGGTAAGAAGTCTGACTGCTCTGAGGCTGCCATTCTCCATGCTGGTCACGTGGAGAGACCACAGGAGGAGAGAGAGTTGTCTGGCCACTCCACGGGTCTTCTAGTTCTCAGCCATTCCTGTCATCTCTCCACGGGTCTTCTAGTTCTCAGCCATTCCTGTCATCTCAGCTGAGCCCTGAGGACGGTAGTAAAGAGGTGAGCTATACCTGTTGTACTGTCTTAATCCCTGACCTTCAGGTTGAGAGATACAAAAATAATAAATTGCTTTAAGTCGCGACGTTTTAGAGTGGGTCGTTTCACAGCAATAAATCAACTGGAAGATCACCCACACATGAAATGATAAAATATTTGATGGCAATTTATGAGAGCGTGTCACTAAAATGAAATTTCTGCCTAAAGGTCGCTTCAGTCTTTCTTAGTGGAAGAAAACATTTTCCTATGGCTAGCTGCCAACGGGTGTCTGAGAAATTATGGCAAACTGGAATGATTCTTCAGTGCTTCCAAGTACACTGAAATAGGGAAAAGCTTCATTAAGTTTTATTAAGCAACGAAAAATATAGGCTAAATCTCTTCTGCAGAAATACAACAGAAAGAGAAAAAGTCTAAAAGTCTAATAAAAACCCTCAAAAAGCTTTTGGATGAGGGGAAGAGTGTTCTGGATTCCTCACCTCCCCCCAAGGTCAAGGTTACACTTGTTATTGGATAACTTAAAGACTATAAATACTGTACCATTCATTCAAAATCATATAGACCACTAAAGTCAAATTACTTCTAGAACGTATTTGGCAAATAACTGTGCAACTCCACAAGAGATAATTAAGAAAGATTCAGACAAACAAATATGTTAACCTCATTTGTGTTGTGTATAATTTTAATTTTCTGTATATTAGGATATTTGACATCTTGAAAAAAACCTTTCTAGCTAAAAAGAGACTGCCCCTCTAGGGCTAGCTGATTTTTAGAGATAGCAAAGGGCCTTGCTGGGAACATACCTTTGATATGCAAACTATCCAATCCAGAGCCAGACCTCCTCTATCTGGCCCCTACACCCTAGGAGGCACTATCCCTCTGCCTTTATCACCCAGGACCAGTTACCAGGCAACTAGAGACCACCCCTTTAGCCCAAAGCCCTCTGAAATTATTCAAACTAGTCAATTCTAAACTATTTACCCTACTCTGCCTTGCCTTTCCCACAGAAACCCCAATAAAGGCTGTGGCCTTATTTTACCATACCGTATCCAATATGGACATTCTTAGAACATCATTCAAAGGGTTATATGTTCAAAGACTTAGCTGAAGTCAAGTGTAGCTGGGTGGGTGAGGTTAGGCTAGTTTAATGACCATGGAATTATGGAGAGGCTGTTCTCTGCTCAGTGACCTAGCAACTTCTTGACTGGTGCACTGATGTCTGTAAGGCCTGGTTTAGTAGTGCAGAGGTCAGCCTGTCTCCTTTCAAGGTTACAAAACCAACCCAGAAACCCTGTACTGTGAAGGAAGGATAAATGATGTCATCTTTCTTTTAAAGGAAAACAGGTGAGAGAGGGCAGGTAAAGAGGAGAATCTGTGACTTAATTCCAATATTTAGTTTCTCATGTATTCTCAAAGAAAAAAAGATATGTAGCTTTATAAGTACCCACTTTAATTGGTTCTTATAAATAAAATACCTAAATGGTTGTGTAGTTTTACAAAGTGTACACAGCTTTAAATTGTACAGGGCTACATATCTTCTGGAAATAAAGTCTGTCTCTATTGATGAGGTATGAAAACTACATTAATTAAGGTGATAAGCACAAACTTTAATAGAAATAAGATGAAATGGAACCTTTTTGCCTAGTGATATAAACCGAATATAGTTAATTAGTAGCCCATGTTAGTAGAGAGCAGATGACAAAAAATGTACAAAAAATGACTCATTTCTATCTTGAAATGCTTTACTATTCTGTACTATGAGCAGAAATCAGATTTCATGTTTTCTAAACTTCTATGCACGGTGCCTTTATTTTTCTCTGAGAAAGGCAATAGTGCAAACAAATGAATCAAGGTCTTTCATCCCTTTATAGATCCTCTTTGATCACCACTGTTTGTCTCCTGCTACTCGGCTGATGAAGCGGGAGGCAAACATGAATGACTCAATGGAATGTAGGAGAAATTCGGAGATGTAATTAAAAGAATTACATGTCTGCCTTTTGGTGTCTGTAATTTAGGAAGTCAGTAGCTTAAATCACCTACTCTACAGCATGAGTAATGCACTGAAAGTCTGTGCTGTGGCCACATTAAAAGGACTCTGCCACCCAGACTGAGGCTGAGAGGCACTTTCTTCACTTGATCAAAATACTTACATGATTCCTATGACTGACTTCCGATGGTAGTCTTAGCTAGACATTCTGGCTATTTGGATCTTTTACTAGCTTCTTCAAATAGACTCTAAGCTGCCATTCAAGCATTTTTAAATATTGTCAACTCATTTCCTAAATAAGGGGCCGAGAAAGGGTTTCATGCATTTTGGTCATGCCAGCTGGATTGGGGTTAAAAGTTCTCACTCATCATGTCAATTTTTGGACATCAAGCTACAGGAAAGGAATACCTGGTCAACTCAGGCAAATAACTGGTAGTTGAGCCACTGGATTGTTGTCTCCCTCCTAGAATGGCCTCTTTAATGCCTGAACATGTCTGTGAGTACAAAGGCCTTTTGGCCCATATACCTGTCCAGCTCCAACAGGTGAGCAGATCTTTAGGGTTACTGGCCTGCTTGCCAGGCCACTGACCTTTTATCAAGCAATAGACAAATTCACAGGAACACCTACAATTAAGACTATGTTATTTGCCAGTAGCAGTTAGGTAGCTAATTTGGCACAATTCTGTGTAAAAGTGAAAACTATGCAGTTTAGCAGTGGTAACCCAACACGATTCCTTTATTTCTAATGGCCTCCTCCAGCGATAGACCCAGATGATGTTCTCTTTTTCCTGTCTTCAGTTCGATGATTTCCTTATCATTGTCTCACCTTTAACTCTCTCAAAGTCAAATGTTTAAGTATAATTATTACGCCACTCTACTGACTGATTCAACTATGTGTTTGTTTAACCTTGACTGATGTTTTCTAAGTGCCAGACTATGTGTTAAGAATTGGAGATCTACAAATGCATACTCATTATAAGATTTCAAAAAATGAGAAATATATAAGGTAAAATATGAACGTTCCTTTTATCTTTCCCAATTTTATTTCCCTCTTTAGAGAGAACTGTTAATAACCTATACTTTCCATAGCTTTAAAAACTGCATATATATGTCCACACATGCATATAACAGACAACCCATGCATTACATTCTAAGCATGTACACATGGAGATGTCGGGGTGTGATTTCATGCACTATTTTAGATAGGAACTCATGAGGTTAAAAAGTATAAATTATTGAAAATTATACTAAATGTTCCTTTTAAATTCTCTGATCTTTTTGCTTACACAAATTTCTCAGAGTTTGCAGAAAGAAGACACCATTGTACTCACAGCCAGCTAGCCCAGAGGCTTTTGCTCTGTAAATATTCTTCTCACTCATTCATTCAAAAAATATTTATTGGGCCTAGACCATCTTGCAGACATGGTGCTTACTAGGAGTATAAAAATGAAGATGTAGCCTTATCCTCAAGTCCAAAATACACAGGATTAAAATAAACATATGTATTATTTTTCCAAAAACAATTTTTTTTTTTTTTTAGAAAATACACTCCAAAATCCTTTTGATTATAGTTTTTTTTTTTAATTGTATAAACTGTCAGGTGCTATAATAATAGGTTTCAAATATTAGCCTTCCCAGGTAACAAGACATGGCAGCTCAGTATCAGTGCATGTCTCCCAAAAGAACCTTAAGTGACTTTTCCGGTAACTTGAGAACTTTGGGCAGCTTTCACATCATACAGGGCTGGCTCGATGTTGGCTTAGTCAAAATGTGCTGATGTGGCCCCTGCTTCAGGGGCAGGGGAAGAAGTGATCTAGAGACCTGTCTCTCCTCCCCAGGAGATGATTATGCAGGTTGAGAGAGCTGAAGAGTTCATCTGATGTCAAGCTTTATCGCCATCCTTTCTCAGTCATCTTAGTAGAATACAGTCTCTTGCTCCTTCTTCCAATAGTGAAAGAAAAGAAAGTGACTCTGTAGCTACACAGAACTGTGCCAAAAGCTACAGATGGGCTTTTATAGCTGCTACTAACTCAGTTTTAAGAAAGGCATCTTCTAGTGAGAGAAAAATTATATTATACAACAAATGTCCCTGATCATTTTTCTATATAGAGTGAAAGCCCAGTTGTAAATAACACTGAATACTTAAATCATGGCATGACCTACAAGTGACCTTTTGTGTTCCATCAATCCAGCCAGCCTGGTGATGCCCCCCACCCCACTGTCACCATGGATACTGTATTACAGAAGGAATGAAGGTTGTAACAGAACTTACGTAACCCATAGGCCCGTCTCCATCCTGGCCCTCTGCTCACATTAACACTAAGCAGTATATAATTCAGAAAGGGGGAAATGCGATCATAGCTTTTGCCCCCACATGGCTATGAAATTCCAAGCTTTTATGTGCAGGAAGCTCCATGTTGATCTTGGCCTTCCCATGGGTTAAAAATCTTGTTTAAATGTTGCAGCCTTAGAATAGTCTTTGAGGTTTTTCTATGTTGTTTTATAAAAGGCTTCTGCCTGATTATTTACAGATGCTGTCTCTGAGAAAGCTGGAAATAGTCTCACTATGAATGCTGAAATTTGGACTCAGGCTTCCTTCACTGTTTTATGGTGGACAGTTCAGCAGCACTCAAGCCCAAAGGTTGGCTTGCTCATTCAGCTTTTAAAAGGGGTTTCTTGTCAGTGTCTCTGGCATTGAGGTTTCTGTTGACCTGACCTCAGCCCATCAAGAAGTCATTCATCAATGCATTCATTCAACATTTATCTGTTGAGCCCTACTATGTGTCAGGTCTTGTACCAGGGTATGGGGACACAGAGATGAAAACTGGGGCTCTGCCTTTGAGACACTCAGCCTAAGGAGAGTCAGTAAGTCA
>NW_011888836.1:6921806-6940849 GCF_000151845.1 Pteropus vampyrus
TTTTCATATACATTATTTTATTGGTCTTTAAAACATTCCTAGGATACAAATAAGGAATTATCAATATTAAAGACTGTAGGAAATAATTGTGAATTTTTTGGAAATAGATCAGAATGATTACTAGGTATTAGCAATGAAAAACTAGTCACTGTGTAGTATAACTGTTCTAGGTTACCTGATTCTATGAGGCCTTGTGTGTTTTATGGTCTTCGAGCTATTTTACAACTTGTAAGTTGTAGATAGCCGAGAGCAATGTAAATGACCCTTGCCTATAGACATATAAATGAATTTTGTCCACTGGAAGTACAATTGATATTCCTCTCCCTGTGGAAGTAGACAGTTTTACATCTGCTAAGCCAAATCAGTCAGCATTCCTGATTGCTTATCTATCCTCCTGCCCTCTGGATCTCCTTTGAATTGGCTGTAATGTCTTACTGATTCTCTCATTAATTAATGACACACGTTCTTTGATATATGTATGACAGTCATGATTTTACCTTTTAAAATAATTATCCTTTAACAACAGCTAACACTTCTTGGGCACTGAACTATAAGCTCTGACTAAGGACTTTACATACATTTTATTCTCACGACTGTAAGGCAGGCACTCTTATTATCTCCATTTTCTAGTTGGGAAGACAGAGGTTCAGAAAGATTAAGTAACTTGCTCAAGGTCTCACAGTCAGTAAGGGAGGAAATCAACAATCTCTTGCTTCTCTCTGAGGCCATCACTATTGATTCTTCCTTGGTGTCTGCAATACCTGGAACTAAATGATTTGCTAGAACAGCAAGGTCCCTGACAGAGATGGACATATAAGTCCTTCTTAAGTAGTTGTGGATGTTGGTTTGCAGTTCATACACTATGAAATTAAAATATTTCTCCTTTCTGATGTTAATCGACATCCCACTGATAGACAATTAAGGGTGATCTTGATGTTATGTCTCCTACACAGTGCTAGTCAAGGGAAGATGCTGTCCTGGAAACAGCACTGGCCCCATAGCTAGAAGACATACATTCTTGCCTTGCTCAGCTACTACAAGCAGTGTGACTATAGGCACTTAACCTTTCTGGTTCTCGTCTGTAAAGTAAAGAAGACTGGATGGATAGAAGGGTGAGTAGGCAGACAAATTCAGCTGTGCCCACGTGCTAACAAAGACAATGCACACGAGACAGGTATCGCATGTGGCCCTTGTCCCTTCAGTTATTAAACCTGGGCCTCAGAGAGGAAAATCCCCAAGTGTTCACGGTCCAGTGAGATGTGTTCCCAGATTCCACTCTTCTCTCTGTCTTTGTGGAAGCACTCTCTTCCTCTTTAAAAATTGTCATTGGTGTTTAACTATCATCTTTTGAAAAACATGCAATGTACACGCAGTATTATTTGTCCCCGTGGAGGTCCTACTTAAAAAGATATTTCCAACAAACACTGATTGAATGTTTACCATTTACTTTTAGGTGAGATGGGGTGGTGGGAGAAGATAGATGAAACTATAAGAACTTTTAAAAAAGGCAACTAAATTGGAAAGAAGTAAAATTGTCTGTATTTGCAGATTACATATTATTTATAGAAAACCCTAAAGACTCTACCTCCAAACTGTTAAAACTAATAAACACATTCAGTAAAGTTGTAGGATACAAAATCAGCATACGAAAAAATCTATTGTTTCTGTCCACTAATAATGAACTATCAGAAAGAGAAGTTAAGAAAACAATCCCATTTACAATAGCATCAAAAAGAATATAATACTTAGGAATAAATTTAACCAAGGAGGTGAAAGACCTATACACTGAAAACTATGACACCGATGAAAGTAATTGAAGACAAAATATATGGAAAGATATTCCATGTTCATGGATTAGAAGAATTAATATTGTTAAAATGTTCATAATACCCAAAGCAATCTACAGATTCAGTGCAATCCTTATCAAAATTTCAATGGGCTTTTTCACATAAATATAACAAATAAGACTAAAATTTGTATGGAACCACAAAAGACCCCAAATAGCCAAAGCAATCCTGTGAAAGAACAAAGCTGAAGGCATCACACTTCCTGATTTCAAATTATATTACAAATCTATTGTAATCAAATCAGTATGGTATTGGCATAAAAAGATACATAGATCAATGGAACAGAATAGAGAGCCAAGAAATAAACCCATGCATATATGGTCAATTAATTTATGACAAAGGAACCAAGAATACATAGTGGGGAAAGGACAATATCTTCAATAAATAGTATTGGGGGGAAAAAAACCCAAAAACCAGTTACATGCAAAAGGATGAAACAACACCCATATTTTATATACCGCACACAAAAATCAACTCAGATTGGATTAAAAACTTGAACATAAGACCTAAAACCAAACACACGATGCAATATACAGATGATGTATTATAGAATTGTACACTTGAAACCTATATAATTTTATTAACCAAGGTCACCCCAATAAATTTAATAGAATTTTTTAAAAGGTCTGCAATCATAAAACTCCTAGAAGAAAACACAGGGGTTCACCTCCTTGATGTTGGTCTAGGCAATGATTTTTTGGGGGATTTGACACAAAAATCAAAGGCAACAAAAGTAAAAATAAACATGTGAGACTACGTCAAAATAAAAAGCTCTGCACAGTGAAGGAAATCGTCAACAAAATGAAAAGCAGCTAATGGAATGCGAGAAAATATGTGTAAAACACATATCTAGAAAAGGATTAATATCCAAAATATACAAGGGACTCATACAACTCATGAGCAAAAAACAAACAAAAACAAAAATCAAACCCCCCAAATAACCCAATTAAAAAATGGGCAAAGGCCTGAATAGACATTTTTCTAAAGAAAACATACCAATGGTCAACAAGTACATGAAAAGGTGCTCAAACATCACTAATCATCATGGAAATTCAAATCGAAGCTACAATGAGATATCACCTCACACTTGTTATGATGGCTATAACAAAAGACAAGACATAATAAATGATGGCAAGGATGTGGCGAAAAGGAAACTCTTGTAGACTGATGGTGGGAATGTAAATTGGTACAGCCACTATGGAAAACAGTATGGAGGTTCCTCAAGAAATTAAAAATAGAACTACCACATGATTCAGCAATCCCACTTCTGGATATATATACAAAGGAAATAAAATCATCTCAGAGAGATACCTGTACTCTCATGTTCTTTGTGGCATTATTCACATTAGCCAAGGTATGGAAACAACCTAAGTGTCAGTTGATGGATAAATGAATAAAGAAAATATAATACATATGTACACATACACACATAATGGAATATTATTCAGCCTTAAAAAAAGCATAAACCTGGATAAACCTGGAGGGGATTATGCTAAGTGAAATAAGCCAGACAGAGAAAGACAAATACTGCATGATATCACTTATATGTGGAATCTTAAAAAAAAAAAAAAAAAGTCAAATTTAGAAAGAGAGCAGACAGGTAGTTGCCAGGGGCTGGGACATGGGGAAAATAGGGAGAAGTTTATAAAAGGGTACAAGCTTTCACTTATAAAATAAATAAGGTCTGAGGATCTAATGTGTAACATGGTGACTATAGTTGATAACACTATATTGTATAATTGAAATTTGTTAAGGGAATAAAACTTAAATGTTCTCACCAAAAAAAAAAAAAAAAAGGTAAATATGTGAGGTGATGGGTGTGTTAATTAACTCAATGTGGGGAAATCCTTTCTCAATGTACACTTGCACCAAATCATCATGTTGTACATTAAATAGTTTACAATTTTGTCAGTTATACCTCAATAAAACTGAAAAGACTTTTAAAAACTACACTATGAAACTTTAAAAAATTATTAGAAATCTTGTATTAAATTTCAAAAATAAAATAAAAAATCACCTAAGTAGTAAAATTCATACCTTTGATACCTTTCCAGAACAAGTTAAATGATGGCAAAAACTTGATTTCCATATAATTCTGTGGTATCTCCCATTTTCAGAGAATAGAGAAATCACACCTTTTTGTTAAAAATAGTGCTAAGTAATTATGTAACTGAATCAGATGGCTCAGAACACATGCCATGGATCACTCAGTGATCTACTATTATAATTAAAAAATAACTGATTAGAAATTATACCCAAATGATATACATAGACATATGTTTGATGGAACTCAATAAAAAAAGAATTACTTTAAATACAGTATTACTCCCCAAATAAAGCTGCATTGCATTTAATTAAATAAGTAAAAACAATATTTTTTCTTGAGACTTAACTTAAACATTATAAAGCAATATAATTTGGGGAAATAATAATTAAGACACCAAACTATATATAAATATAATGGCTTTCCATTAAGATTTCATTAACTTAATGTTTTTCTCCTTTTGGATTAAGTTACATCAGGCCCAAATGAACTTGCCCTAGAGCAGAGTCTCTAAGGAATGAATATAACATTTACTAGGGAACACAAACACAATAAAGAATTGTTTTTTAAAGATATTTTTTAACCAGATGGAAAGCTTTACTTTAAAAATGCAAAAGGTCATTAAAGCTCCCTTTTTTGGGAGTAATCATAATTTTTTTTAACAGGCCAGAGTGAATATGCTTAACAATACAAGTGAGACTTTTAATTCTTTAAAATGCAGTGGGGAATGATTTTTCCTCAACAGTAAGGAGGAAAATCCCTCTGCAATTGTGAAGCCACAGAATTTGAGACTAAAAATTTGCTTATGTCAAGATGCTGTTAGTTAACCATCTGCTCTGTGTGTTTGTGTCTGTTTGCTTAACAAAAGCATTTTGCTTTCCCCATGGTAATGATGCAGATGTCAAAGTATTTAAATTATTGTTAGAACAATGTGTACCACACTAGACAATCGCTATACTTGCCTGATTCAATAGTAAACAACACAAGCTATTTTCTCATGTGATTCATTACCAACACCAGCAGGCAAAGAACATGCATCAGAGTGAAAGAGAAGGTAGGACTACATGATGGTAGATAATGGGTTTGAATGTCTAATTCCAGGCCTATGTGAATTAATGAAATCTTAATGAAAACCAAGTAGGGAGAAGCACTACAATCTATGTGAGATTCCCCACCACCCCATCCATCTAATACAGCACCCTTTACTCTCTAAACCATATTGCCCTTATTTTAATTTGAAGCTTTTATCATCACCTGGCATTACAGATTTATTGTTTATTCGTCTATTTTCTGTCTCTCCCAATAGAATGTAAACTGCTTCAGAGAAGAACTTGTTTTGTTCACTGCCACATCCTCAGCTTCTAGAACAGGACCTGACACATAAAAGTTGCTCAATAAATATTTAGCGAAAAAAATGAATGAATCCTTTGGAGAACTGCAGACTCTGTAACTAGATAACTTTGCCCATTAAGTATCTCTATTTTGAAAAATTATATTTTTCAGAGCTCTCTCCTAATTTATTAATTATAAATTTATTTACTTAAATTTAAATTTATTTATAATTTATAATTAACAGTACTTTAAAAAAATAATGTACTTTAATTTATATAGTAAATTTGAAACTTAAAATGAATTAAAAATCTCTAAGGTTTCTTTTGCATTGACAAAACTGTTAAGAATATGAGTATAAAGCCACTAAGCTAAATTTATAAATCTAGGCTAGCCTATAAAAAGAAAAATTTTTTTTAACTGAAAAGTTAATTTTAAATTATTTTTAATCTACCTTTATAGCACCACAACAAATAATCATACAGACATAAATCCAACTGAAGGACTGAATATTCTAAAAAAGAGGGAAAATTTTTACCGTAAAGTCATTGTCATGTGAAAAGACATTTTTAGGACCTAAAATGAATATAATAAGAAATAAGACTAGTTTCTCTGAAAAATATGTTTTGTTAACTCAAGGAGCCAAATTTTTTAAAACATAGAATGATCCCTTGATTATACCCTTCAACTTTGCACGTAAATGGCCATCCACTTCATATTTAAGTAGGTGGCAACATAAAGGAACTATGGCCATATCATTTGACATCTTATAACTGATCAACACATTTTACTGTGACAGGCCTACTGACATGGGATTTGGATCGGATACTTCATAGTTTGCATCTCTGTCTTATAATACACTGACAATTCTTCAGTACGAGGATCATGCCTTCATTTTTATTCTTGAAGCACTTTGGAGAGTCTCTTACATAGCTGGCTCTCAATAAAATCACAGTTGAATGAATGAATGACCTATGAAATATGGAGGAGAAAGGAGAAAGCAAACTAAAGGACCGCTGAGGTTTCTAGCTTGACTAAATGTGATGGCACAGATGACAGTGGGAACTCATGAGGAGAACCGCATTGGGAGCAACATACTCCTCTGTGTGTTTTTCCAACACAGGGGTGTGTTGGAAAAGCAGCAGCAAAAGTAGTAGTGATGACGATGACAATGATGATGATGTGCTAACACTTACTGAACCAATGCTATATTCCAGGCACTGTGCTAAGGGTGTGTGTGTATATATATATATATATATATATCTCATCTCACTCTAAAAAAAAAATCCAGTGAGATACCAGTATATAGGGAGGTTAGATAACTTGCCTGTTGTCTGTCACAAAGCCCATATTCTTAATCATTTTACTAAAATCCAAACCAACCCAAGAAGACTTTATAAGTATAAGGAAAGAGTATTATTAACTTTAAATATATAACATATTTTTCTCTATATGTTCATCTACATGCAGGTCTGGAACTGGATCCACCATGAACCCGGACTTGATTATGTCCATTCACTAACTTCATTAATTTATTCATTTATTTACTAACAAATATTTATTCAGTTCCAGATACTATGTTAAGTGCTGGCATCTACATTGAAGAGCTAGTTCTGATACCTATGTTAAAACAATTAAGTACTAAAATAACGTTATCATCAGCAATAATAATAATAATAGCGGAGATTTATAAACTACAGTAAAGAGGTATCAGAGTATGGCGGATACTCCTACTGCAAAAGGAGCTTGATGTCTAGGAATCTATGCTCAGCTCAGCTACTACCTGGCTATGAAACTTCATTTAGCTTGGCCGGGTCTAAGCGTCCTTATATAAAAATATAAGGGTAGGACTACAGTCAGTTCTGCTATATTGCTTGTTTTGAAACTACAAATTCTTTCCAACCCATTTGATATGTTAGGGTACAATTTGAGCATAACATGAATTGCACTTTTCGCTATATACAATTTCTTCCATAACAAGCAGTAAATGCAGAAAACATCCATCTGAACTGAGCCACACTGGAATACACAACACATACACACACCCACTTTAAACATCAACCAGCTACCTAGGTTCACCGTGTGTTGTGAGCCACAGCCATCTACATCTGGTTTTGGAACTTTCTATCTGATTTCAGATATAGCCTTCCTTCCACCTTTTCTCAAAAACTCACAAGTTACAACCCTTCTGGTGCCTCTTTCCTCAACTAAACTTTTCAACATAAAGTGTCATATTTATTGTAGCATTTATATATTTCTTAACCATTTAACATGTGTAGAACTGTACTAACATTTCTATTAAGATCTAATCTTTTTTTATATGTTACTAGCAAAGTTTTTGAGTTTTGTGACCCTTATCCCACTTTTCTCATAAGTCTGTGGTTTTCATCACATGATTTTGCATAGTGTGGTGGTTTTTGGAAAGGTAGTTTGTTTCATGACAGCAGAACTGACTGCACTCAGATCATTTTCAAATTTAACATTCAGTTCTACATAACTTCATTGTATCATTCCTAGATTGAATGTTTACCTTTGACAGTTCTTTAAAGTTTAACATGCTGAATCACATCAATGGGAGGCTAAAAATAAATAGTGCACTTATTTAAGTCTGAGCTTACTTCTTCTTCCTATGAGGGGAAAACAGATCAAGTCATATCATTAAAATGACCATGAACTTGCTTCTCCACTTTGCTCCTCCCTGGGGGGAAGCACCTTCTTTCTTGCACTTAGAAAGTTAGCACTTTAGAAAGGCTCTGGTTTCCTACTTCAACCAAGGGTGCTTGGGGTTTCATTTAAGGCAGGACTGGTATGGGCCCAAGAAACTTAATATAGTCTGAAGGCTATTTGAGTGCTGCTGCCAGTTTCTTCTCTGAAGACACCTGTGGTAACTTAAACAATTGGTTTCTTAGAAGATTCTGGCATCCCCAGGAGGCCCTGAAATCCAGTTGTTGCTCAGGCCAGAAGCCTATCACTACTTACAGAAGGCAACAAAAGGCTTTACAGGCCTGGTCTGATCGTCACATCCTGAATCTGGGTCTGCCCTGCTTATTTAAAGGCTGAAGGAGAGATGTGCTTTGTGACAACTGATACTCTTCTAGATATAATTGAGAGAGAGAAGAATAAAAAAAGAAGAGGAGGGTTAAATACCCTGCAAAGTCTACCACAAAAATGAAACACATATCCCAAGAGTGAATCATTACACAAATATGAGGCCATCACTACTATTACTAATAATAGAACACTACTGAAATATTATCCATAAATCATTAAGCTATTCTCATTGGCTAGGAAAAAGAAATAGGAATTATTAGACTATATGCTTTCTACTGATAACAAATTACTGTGAAAGAATATACCAACAATGGAAAAGTGGTTCAAAGCATAATTTTATATAAAAACAAAGAACATACACAACATTTAAAATGAGATATTTTTAAAAACATAAACCAATAATGGCTGATAATGATCCAAAAGATGAATGCAATACACAGATTTTCCTGACAAATCTCCATAATCAGATATAAATTAGATCTGGCTTGGTGTCCGTGTTTCTATCACCCATTTATACATTATATGAGAAACCACATCTGCCCATTCTTCCTCCATGAGGCCTCTCTTGGCTAGCTACCTCAAGACAGGTTTTTGTCACTATTCTAATCAGCTCAGGCTGCCATCACCTCCTGCCAAGTATGATGTAATGGACTGTCAAACTCAAATCCCTATTTCGGATACCTCCTCTCTCTAATCACTTCCCTACTCATAGTGCCAACAGAATCATCTTCCCCAAACTCACATTTGAAGCTTTCTCTCTCCCCAGCTAACACACAGTGGCTACCTTTTCTATACAAACTCCTTCAGATGGCTTTTAATGCAAGCATCATCCCCACTGCTCCCCACTGATTTGGCCTAAACCATCTTTTCCTGCTCCGTGTCTCGTTTTGGCCATCTATACATCCCCCAACTGAGCCAAACCACTTGCCATTCCCAGAAGTACCTATCTGGCTCCAGCTTCAGGCCAATGCTCAGACCATTTGCTCAACTTGGAATATCAACTCTCTCATCCTTGCCAACTGTCCCATTGACTTCCCTGATCTTGACTAGCAGCTTTTTGGTATGGACTTAGCACTTATTCCTGATATTATAATTCTCTTCACTTATACTTCCCTGGCTGAATTCTGAGTTTCTTAAAGATTTTAGCACCTGGCACACTCTCTCACACATAATGAACACTCTATTAATGTTCACTTAATGTAATTGAGTTGAATTTCCAATTAGAGAAAGAATGAGAAGTTAAATTCATTTATTTTACACATATCTATATACCTACCTATATATACATATATATAAATTATATATATAAATAATTTTTGCCTACTTAGAAAAATCCTTCTGGATATCCCAAATCTGGATATTGCATATATTGAGTAACCTTCTACATGTAAGCTGATGAAACTCTTTCTTCTCGAAATGCAAAAAGTGTTAAAATATAATGGCTATTATTTAGATGGGTCAGCCTGAAGAATTTCCTGGAACTTTGCACTCGTGTTCCTGATAACATACAACAGAAATTTGGACTGAAATCTAGACTCCTCATCTCCTACTCACAGCGAACGTCCAAAAAAGACTCTGATTGGGTTTCCGGCAGTCAGATATTCTTAATAACCATTCACCTTTCCCCTTCAGACTTCTATGTGTCTGTGTTGTCTCTGGAGAAAATTTAAGTCAGAATCCGTGACTAATATGCAGAGAATGTCAGCCAGACTGTTGCTACAAAACAAGTAACCTCCAGCTAGCTATCAACTCTGTCATAACATTGCTTCTTGGTCAAGCTACTTGACTGGTATGAAAGAAGCCTACTTAGTGATTACAATTCTGCCCTGCCAGGGGACTAGCTAAAGAAAAGGATCTTTCTCAGCTAGGGATGTTTATTTTGAAGGTAATAAACAAAAAAATAAAGGATGACTTTCAGAAATTTAGATTTGGGGTACTACACTATAAATGTAGTTTTGCTCTAGACATTTACATAGATCTTCTCTGAGTTCAACTGAGATTTTCAGGCCTTAGTTCCAGCCTATCTGGGAGTCACCTGAACCAAAAGTCATAACCAGGGTAGCTATTACAAGGAAGCATGTTGTTTTTCTCTAAACAGCTATGAAAGAGTTTTACATTGTTCTCTGATGATCTACATGTGTTAACCTTTCCTCCACAATCTGCGAGTTTCTTGAGGTCAAGGTCCATGTTTTATATTTTATTTGTATCCCTCACATAGCTGATAGAGTTGCCGATGTTGATATACCTAATGCATACTCAATATATAAATTTTGCCGTAAAAAGTGGCACAATACTTGTTTTTCAGAGATTTCTAGGTCATAACTAGAAATAATCACACAATTACATGACCTAGCAGCTTCTAAGATGAGAAGCAATTCTCTGAGATAAAACTGGAGAAGGGGGTGATAGGGGCCGTGGAGAAAGGGAGACAGCAGTCACTGAGGAGAAATTTCAGGGTATAGTAGGCTGTCTTGGCCCAAATCAGGGCCTCTCTTATCAGGACTCTGTATATATTTTCAGAGAACAGCTCCATTAAATATTGATGATAGGACTGTGAAAGGCCTAGAATTAAATTTCAGTCTTGTTTTAATTTTATGGCCTGTGCGATATAAAGACCAAGGAAGAACATCTGGGCCACTGGGCCACAGTGCACATGTTCACAGCTGGAAGAGATCACAGATGACCCAGGTTAAATTAGCTTCAGGGTGGCCACCTGCACAGCATTTTCATTTCTCTCAAATTCTTTCCCCTGCCCATTTTGACCTGTCCCATGACTCTCCACTTAGACTGGATATTTTTTCAAGTCTATTTCTTTAGTCTCTTTTCTCTCATACTCTCAAGTTGGTTTTTATTGTACCGGTGGTATATGTGCACACACGTGGAATGAAGAACTTGCAATCATTTGCTCAGTTGATAGCTGGTTGAATTAGCTCTCTTCAGTATATTCCTAAGTACAATTAGAAAAGACAGGAAATGACTCCAAGGCTAAAAGTTTTATTCTGATTTGGATAACTGGCTTGAGTCAACCCAGATGGTGATACTTCATGTGACAGTATTTGAGTTAAAAGAAAAATCTTTGGAAAAATAATAGTAACAACAATAGCTTGCATTTACTGAGCCCTTACTAAGTGCCAGACACTTTTCTAAGCTCTTTTGCATCTGTTAATTCATTTAATGGGCTGTTAGGGTTACAAATTGGGTTAAAAAATCCCTAATGTTTCTCAGACGACGAATAAAATAGACTAAGAAAAGAAGAATTTAAAGTCCTAACCTGTCGTCCCAAAGCACACGTTTCTGAAGAAATTTACTTTACATACCTTTGTTACATGTATACAGTAGATTATACTTTAGTTTTGAACTCTTGGATATATTTTAACTTTTAAGAATATTACAAAGGGGGTAAGATGACATATGTGCTAGATTGTAATATAAAAGCCACATTCTTAAATAAATGTAAAAAAGGAATTAATTTGGTCCTAGAGATACTATTAGATATAAAAAAGTATACACGACTGATTTCAGATGTTGTAAAGCTGGAGTTCCAGCATAAACCTCATGCTATTACAGCCCAGGCTGACAGATGAATTGATAATTTACTTGTCTAACTTTTCTTCTAAGTTGATAGCTTAGCCTTCAAATATAAAGTGGTACTATATCATGGAGCTAAAAATTCATTCCAAATTTTAATATACCCTGTATTTTGGCCAACTATTTATTATTTTTAAACATGTTAAAATCTTAAGTGAACATGTATCATTTTACTTTCAATACTTTAAAGATATATCGACTTCAGCTACACTTTATGAAAAAAGGGAGATCCAACAGAAGATCAAAAATTCTCATTTCATAAAGTCTCAATCACCCCACATCTATAAACTTTCATTGAATCTCTTTGAATAGCCACAGAAGGGAAAAAAAACACACCTGAAGTTGGAGAATACAGCCACGATTATGGGAAGATTATGGGAAGATTATGGGAGCAACTGGCAGGAAGGAGTAAAAAGGAAGCAGGAATAATTTTGGATAGGCACTGGCTGCCCTTAACATGCCTTGGCTATCTGGGAAACTTTTTCAAGACTCAGCTCAAACTTCTCTACCTTCCTCTGATGGTGCCCTTGCTCTGAGAAATCAACCCTCGCCCCCGCATTCTTTGTACATACTTCCATAATGGCACATTCTTCACTGTTTCATAACTATTTTTTTCCATGACTGCCTTTTCTTTAAAACCATGAACTTCAGAAATTTTGTTTTCTTCATATTCACTGTTTATATGCTTATACCAACCAAAATGGTACATCATCTTTGATGTTTTATAAGTATTCGTTTGAAATGAAACGGTTTTTATTGATGTTTTGTAAGTATTTGTTGGATAAATGAATGAATAAATTAGCAAATGAATGGGAAAAACCTAGATTACAGAGAAGAGAAAATTACACCCAATAGCAAGCAAGGGAGAGAAAATCAAGCAAGGGAGAGAAAAACCTAGATTACAGAGAAGAGAAAATTACACCCAGTAGCAACAACAATTCAAATTTTCTAAACATGTGGTCTCCAGAAGCATAAATTTTTCTCCATTTTTCCAATTTTACATATCTATCAACCTTTACTGAGATATAATTCACATACCATAAACTCATCTATTTGAAAAACAACACATGCAGTAATGATAATTAGGAAACAGTACTAATACCTTACATTTATTTTTTATTTTTCTAATTTTTATTTTTCAATTAGAGTTGACATCCAATACTATTTTATATTAGTTCCAAGTATACGGCATAGTGGTTAAACATCCATACAATTCAGGAAGTGGTGACCCCAATCAGTCCAGCACCCACCTGGCACTATACACAGTTATTACAATACTACTGACTTTATTCCCTATGCTGCACTTCGCATTCCTGCAACTATTCTGTAACCGCCAATTTTTACTTCTCAGTCCCCTCACTTTTTCCACCCAGCCGCCCCTCATCCAGTAATCACTAGTTTGTTCTCTGTATCTATAAATTTATTTTCGTTTTGTCTGTTTTTTATTTTGTTCTTCAGAATCCATACACAAGTGAAATTATATGGTATCTGTCTTTCTCTGTCTGACTCATTTCACTCAGCATAACACCCTCCAGGTCTATCCATATTGTTGCAAATGGTAAAATTTCACTTTTTTAAAAGGCTAAGTAATATTCCTTTATATATATGTACCACATCTTTATCCAATCATCCACCGATGGGCACATATCCTGGCTACTGCAAATAGTGCTACAGTGAGCATAGGAATTCGTATATCTCTTCAATTTAGTGTTTTGGTTTTCTTTGGATAAATACCTAGAAGTGGAATTGTTGGGTCATAAGGTAGTTCTATGTTTAATTTTTTTGAGGGATCTCCAAATTGTTTTCCATAGTAGCTGCACCAATCTGCAACCCCACCAACAGCGCAGGGTTCCCTTTGCTTCACATCTTCGCCAACACTGTTGGTTTTTTTATTTATAGCTAATAACTTACATTTGAATAAAGTTTTACATAAAAGCATTTTCCATATGTTAATGCACTGGATGCTTCCAACATTTCTTTGAGTTATATAGCATAGATTTTTACCATCCGCATTGTACATATCTGGTGTCTGAGTTTTGGAAAGGTTAAACTACCCACAGTTAAAGATGAGTCTGGGAAATGCTGAGTTAGACCAAGTTAAACAGGTTCCCTATGGTAGGGCTTCATTTTAAAGTGCTACTCACACTTTAACATGTAATGTACACTGTGTATCTCCACAGAAGGCTATGCCATGCAGCTTTTTCTGCACTGATACAATAGAAGGTCATTTTTTCAAGGATCATCTTCAGAGACTATTTTTGAAGGAACACACTAGGGGAAACACTGAACTTTATCATTCAGTGTTCATCTGGAACTCTCTGACCGACTATATGACACTGCATATATAATAGTGAGCAAAGAGACATGGTCCTTGCCCTCCGCAGTGTACAGACTGCAGTTTAGGCATTCAGGGGAATGGACATAGGAGGACACTGTCCATATACCTATAGCAGCTGAAGTGGTGTCTATTCTACCATGTTTTTATTCCCCTTTTACCAGTAAATGTGCCCCAATAAAAACTCGCTTTGGGAAAAATAATGAGTATTTTCCTTTATATAGTTGTAGCTGTATCCAATTTAATAGGAAACTATCCAACAATGTCTCTTGGTCTAATGTAATTGATCAAATGCTTTGAAAAAATCATATCAGATTCAGAAGAGCAATTTCATTTCAGTCAACAGGTTTGAACATCAGAGATGTTCCTTACCCAGATTTATAAGAAAAATAAAATATATTAGGAGTTTGGAAGGACAATTAGTCAACAAACATTTATTGAACATCTACTCTGTGTCAGGTCCCGGGGATGAAGAGGAATGAGGCCAAAATCTCTCCCCTCAGGTTGTACAGAACAGACGAGTATAATAAACATTATAATCTGATACAATGAATGCCATAATAAAAGAATGGAATGAGTGATACTGGCGCACGTAAAAGGAGATGCCCAAATCTATGGGAGATGGGGGAGGGGAGTAAGTGGGACAGAAATGTAATGCTTAAATGGAGTCTTCAGCTATGAGTAGTGGTTAAACGTCCAAAGTCTCTTCCAGCATTAACATTCTGATTTCTTCTACCACTTTACTTTCTTAAACTGAAGATCTAGAATCTAATAAAAAAATATTGCTTTGATGGCCATCATTGGGGAATAAGAAGGGATTCTGAGCCTGTATGCCAACGTTGTGTTCCTCAATGCTGGGGACATCTGAGGAGTAAGTCAGAGACTGGTACAGAGAGGGAAGAAGAGGTTACAAAGTGTGGAATGTAGCCTGCCACTTCTTTTCCTCTGTATTCATACTGTGGCTCTCTGATTTTCTATCTCCACATATTTCCATCAGAGATGGGTTATAAACTCAAGTCTTTAACTACGATGTTTATGCAAAAGGAATTTGAATCTTTATCTTCAGTCCTGTCCTCTCTCCTGAGCTCTATAGATGAGCCCAACTCTTTGTAGATATTTCTACTTGGAAATGTTATTGTCACCTAACCTTGCCTCCCTCAAACTAGGTAATAGCAATAGATCATCTCACAAGTATTCCTGATTCAGATCTTTCCTTTCTTTTAATTTAAAATGGATTGAATGAAAGGAAAGATTTGAATCAGGGATCCATTTTACAAATAGCAACAAAGCTAATGCCTCTAAAACAGAAGTTGTAACATGCCTTCCACTATGTGACAGCAGCCATAGACTTAGCAGCCAACAACTCCCTTGTCCCATCTAGGACAGAATCCTGGCTTAACAGATAGGAGTTAAGGCATAAAGCCTCCTTCTAGGACCTAATTGCCCTGACCTTGAGCAAATAACTAAGCCTGGAGGTACTGACTGAGAAAACCCATGCCAATGCTGAGCACAGATCCAGCACTCAGCCCCGCTCAGCGAGAAAGGCTTAGTTACTAAGTTTTGTGTGTCCTTGCCCTTCGCTTTTTGCACATACCGCTTCTCCTATGTGAGTTCAAGTTTCATCTTGCTTATGAAACTTTCTCTGAGCCCTCCATCCCAGAGTGACCTCTGCTTTCTCCAAACATCTAGGACCTTTACTATCAACTCCTCTACACAATCTTAGAGCCATCTCTCTGAAAGCTGAAAGTCACTGCAAGAGTTCATTTTATCATCACCTGCTAGCAGAAGAGTCATCACTTTTACTGATGAATCAAGACTGTCTCATATACAATCTCCACTAATTTTCTACATGTGTATATATATAAATATCCTCTATATGCATATTCTCTTTCCAACTACTTTGTAAGCTCTTGAAGAACAAATATTTTTCTAGTTTTTCCCACAGCACTTAAAACATAGTATGTACCTGATGAGTGTTTAACTGACTTTAAGTGTCTTCAGACCGAAGTTAAATTATTGATTAAAATATGCAAATCTGGAAAAATGGATACCTTCATTTTCTCATGGCTAAAAGAAACCAAAGATCAAACCCAAAAGAAAATCAATTAGCTTGTATCTCATTTTCACGTTTTTGGTTAGTAAAGTGAAAGCGCTCTTTTTGTTTAAATATCCTCTTGGGCCTTCCTTCTTTTGAAATAGTAGTTACAAATAGTTGGCTCTGGAAGTGTGGCTGTCCTCACAGGTTTTCATGGGAATGTGTGTTTGTTCGTGAACCTGAAGGTACCCTTGGCTCCAGATACGTGCCTGTGTTCTCTTAGCCCAATGATGTAGGGTGAGGAAAAAGGGGACCAGTGGAAATGGACCGTAGGGCTTGAATGTAAGTGTAAGGGTTATATTACAACGAAAAAGAGAACACAAAGAAAAAAGGGGGAGTGCTCATCAAACTTTTTGATCAAACACCCTTATCAGAGGAAAAAGCAATAAGCAAGTATCCTTTAGTATATGCATTTTATTTGTAAATCATATATACACACTCTGTTTATCCATGTATTAAATAGTATTACATCTTGAGTGTCTTTCTCTTTTTCAGATGCAAACCAAGCAAACATGTTTATATTGCGATTTGGAGATCACTAGGGTAAAGTCTACAATCTGTAGCCAGAAGCTGGTCCAGTGAAAAAGCTGTGGCAGGTGAAAACACTAACATAATTAAAGCCAAACCTGAAAATAATGAACTTTCTGTACAGGTAAAAAAGCCATGCAGATAAGAAATTTAAGCCCATATTTACATTTCAGTGTAAAATATAAAAAGCAGTTTTGATATGAAATTAATTTTTGACACATGATATTCCAGAAGTAGCTTCTGATCCTGACATATTTAGCTTTTTATTAGAGCTTTATTTTTTGTTCTTTTGGGTTTTTTTGGGGGGGGAGGGATAGAGAGGGGAAAGAAAAGGTATGAAAATCAAAACTATCTTTCCCCATGAGAAAACAACTTTTATTTGAAAAAAATACATATCTATATGTAAATGAGATTGACACATGGTATTTCCATATTGCTTTAAAGCAAAATTTAAAGTTGTCAGAAGCAATATCCTGAAGTCATGTCATTGGGTCTTAAACCCACAGTGAAGGCTGTTCTCTGGGTGGTATGTGAAATTGACAAAGGGGAACATGTACAGTGCTTTTCCGCATCTAGGAAAATACTTCCTCCTTGATTTGTCATGTTTTGTTTTTACTTTGTCAGTTAAAGCTGCTTTTATTTATTTATTTTTCTTACATATTACTTTAAAACGGAGGCCAAATCTGACTCATTGTCCTCTTATGATACTCAGTTTGTTTCTCCCAGTTGCAAATGGTTTTCCCACATGATGTGTGCACTCTGAGGTGAATGTGTAATAAAGTAATCAAACCTGACCAGGGCAATAATTTTCACATGGAGAACAGAATGAAATGCATGCCAGAGAGTGCAAAAACATGCACTTGTTCTTCCAATGTGGCACAAAGTATGCATCAGCAGATTCCATTTGCTGATTCCATTCCATTTGCGGATTCCAGGGCGCCCTGGAAATCACATCATCAGTCTCTCCTAGGTTATAGCTATCATTTCTCAACCTTGTTCCTTTTAACTTGCAGATGCTATCTACATTATAATGTAAAATCTTATTCATCTGAATGCCAATTATTCACATTTATGAAAATTTTGTTAGGGATAAACTGACATTTATCTTTTTTTTAACAGAGAGCTTTATTGAGATATATTCATATACCATACAATTCATCCAATTAAAGTGTTTAATTCAATAGTTTTTAGCATATTCATAGAGTGGTGCAACCATCACTATAATCAATTTGAGAACATTTTTATCACCCCAGAAAGAAATCAAATATTCATCAACAGTCCTCCAGCTGTTGGAGCTACCAGCTCTTAGCAACCACTAATCTAATTTCTGTCTCTGTAATTTGCCTGTTCTTACATTTCATATAAATAGAATCATTTTGTGTATGCTTCCTTTCAATTAGCATAATACTTTCAAGGTTCATCCATGCTGAAGCATGTTCCAGTACATTAGTTTTATAGCTGAAGAATATTCCATTTTATGGTTATACTACATTTCATCAGCTGATAACATCTGGGTTGTTTCCACTTTTTGGCTAGTGTGAATACTGCTGCTATGGACATTCATATGCAAATTTTATGTGGACACATTTTCATTTCATACATAGGAGTAGAATTGCTGGTTCATGTGAAACTCTATGTTCAATTTTTGAGGAACTGCCATATTGTTTTAACATTAATATCTTTTCATCTATATAGATTAGTTTTGTGAACAAATTCAAATGTAAAATGCAAAAAATAAAATCTGCCTCTTTTCTAAAACAACTTCCAAATCTTTCTAAATGTTAGCATTGTTTGCAAAAAATATCTACTGTGTTAACTGCAAATTATTGTCTTATTAGAGCATGTCCAGTTGATCTTATGTACATTGAAACAGTGTCAGCCATTTGTTTGTATTATGGAGCACTCCTAAAAACAATCAAAAAGGCATTTATTTCATTCATATTTTCCATTTGACTTCTCTCCAATCATCCTGAATTATTTTACCCATTTACCTTCACAATATAAGGGTCCCGGAGCACATAAGCACATCAGTAGGTTTCTGAAAAAGTTATGCCTTCATCCTTGACAGTTTACCTTCATAATTATTCTTGATCATTTGTTCTGGTTTATCTTCCAGAACAGTGTAAACAGACAGTGTTCAAGATGCTGATTATTTATGGGTTCCTCTGGCTCATGTGATTGGAGGGAGTGACTTCCTCCTGGGAACTGCATGGCCTTTAAGTCAGA
>NW_011888836.1:6941254-6947881 GCF_000151845.1 Pteropus vampyrus
TCGATTATTATCAAATAGTTTTAAAACTCTTTCAAAAATAGCCAGCAGTCAAAGTAAATTGTAATTTGCGGCATGGGTGGCAGGGGGAATCTGACTTTGGGAAATAGTGCGCATGAAAATACATATCTAAAAAGTTCAATGTGGAATACAGCACTGTTGTGACTGAAAAACAATAATTCTGCTGCTTCCAAATACCCAAGTGGTAGCCACAAAGTTTGTCTTTCTCTAAAGCCTGTATCAATGCCTTTGTCTCTCTTGAAAATATTACTTTGTGTAGTAATCTTTCTTTTAACCACTTTGTCGTCATCAGGGGATAAACACAATGGAGTTTCCAAAATGAAGTGGGAAGGTTGGGGTTGTCTAGATAAAACATGACTGACTTTGTCTGGCAAACGAGTGCTCACAAAGGGCCTGATCCTGTAATCTTTGTGTTGGCAGAACACTGCTGTAGTATAACTTGGTTTGGCAAACTTTGTGTAAAATAGGACCCTTGACTTAAGATACAGTGTAAACAGACTGACTACCTAAAACCCTCAATGAGTATGTGGTGAATGAATGCTTAGGTGGCAGACTCTGCTATGTAAAACTAAATTAACTTGAAATATAATTTGTTTCTTCTCTATATATTTTTCATAATATATGGGCAGCCCAATCCCCACTCCTCTGTCCCAAACATCACAGTTATTGTCCAAATTCCTGTGGAGTCCAAAGCAGGGATAATATTCAACTACTGGTGGACTTTGAATAAACTGAGATGTCTATGCTAATGGCCAAAAATAAGCATAAATTAGAGCAGTTAAGTAAACAAAAATGATCAAAAGAAATTTGTGGAGAGAAATTTTTTTAAGATTCTGCTTCCATTATACAAGTACAAACACTATTGTTAGTAGGTTTAAAAGATTTTTAAAATATCTAATTAAAATTAGGTATACTGTATCTAAACCTAATGAAAATAAAGTAATGCCTCTGTTATATTGCACAGAGGAATTATTCTACAGTTTCTTTTTTAAAAAAGCTATTTTCATTGAAGGAATACTTTTATTCAGTATTGTCACAACCAATAAAAAGAATTAGTGGCCAGATATACAAAACAAGGCCAATTTTCTGCTTCCAAAGAAATGACTCCTGGGGAAAAGAGGAGGAATAAATACTGTTTACTTGAACTCATCTCTTTCATTGAAATCATACTGAAGTCTATATATTAGTTTTTTAAAAAATGTATACCATACGCTTTTAAAAAACAATGATTATCTTTTGTAAGTAGAGTATTATAACAGACTTTAACTTTCTAAGTTACACATTTTAACACCTAAATTGCTAAATTGTGTTTTATTTCAGTAATCAGAAAAAAAATGTTAGTTAAAAAATAACAAGTGTGAGGGATTTTCTCTGAAGCTGGTTCTTCTCACTGTTGTTTATAGTCTAAATAGAGACAAACATCAAAAGAACCAGCAATTGTTTTAAAGGCGACCTGCAGTGCCATGTAGTCAAACTCTGAAATGCTGTTAGTTGCCCTATGAACCACCATAATGAAGCTTCCAGAGCAAACGCTCATAGTGGTTCCCATACTGAGATGCTTTTCTAGAGTGTGTGGAAAACCGTTATGCCCCATGGAGGTGCACCACTCACATTTCCCTCCAATAGAGAACAAGCTGTGGCCTCCAGCTGCTGAGACTTTGGGATCTGTCACAGTATGCTTGCCAAGGCAATGTAGTCTGCTCCCAACCAATGACTGAGCATGGTGGGGACATGAGATCAAGGTCACTTCTTCCTGACATGGCCCACTTCTAATAGACAATCTCTGCCCAGGGCTCCCCATCAGCCTGGCTAAGATCCTCTCAGGGCTGCACTGCAGTCTCAGGCTCTTCCTACCTAATCCTCCTTCCTCTCTCCTCTCTTTTGAAAGGTATTAGACACATCACAGTCTGAAGACTCTCCCTGGTTATTTCAGCTCACTCACCCCATCATCTTTCACAGGCATTTCCACCAATAAATTTCTTGCACTTCACCCTTAATTCTGACTAAGCTGCTTTCTGGAGGACCCAAAGTAATGCTGCCACTTTGGGTACAATCTACATTCTCATGGTAAAAATTGGATGCTGGACTAGGCTTGGAATACCTGCAACATACACACAGGTCTTTTTTTTTATTAAAAAATTTATTTTTCAATTATAGCTGACATACAATATTATATTAGTTTCAGAGATTAGACATTTATAGAACTTATGAAGTGATCGCCCTGATAAATCTAGTACCCATCTGACACCATATGTAGTTATTACAATATTATTGACTATATTCCCTATGCTGTACTTTATAAACACATGACTGTTTTTATAACTGGCAAGTTGTACATTTTAATCTCTTCCCTTTTTTCACCCATACCTCAAAACCCCTTCTCATCTGGCAACCATCAATTTGTTCTCTGTATACATGTTTGTTTGTTTGTTTGTTCATTTATTTTGTTTTCAGATTTCACATGTAAGTGAAATCATGTGGTATTTGTCTTTCCTTGTCTGACTCATTTCGCTTAGCATAATACCCTCCAGAACCACCCATGTTATAAGTGGCAAGATTTCATTCTTTTTCAGGGCTGAGTGACATTCCATTGTATATATATACCACCTTTTCTTTATCCATTCCACTACAGATGGACACACAGACCCTTAAATGAAAATGTCTGGGTTACTTTATCAAAACATCTTGTGTTCTCCTGCTCAGGTATAGCTTCCCCTCTCTACTACAAAGTATCCTAGTACCTTGATAGTACCTCTGGTTCAGCAATTGCCAGGAAATGTTCTTTTAAAAAAAATTATATCTCTAGAAGTTATATAACATTTTGAAAATAATGTTATTATTGATAATATTATTTAAAAATAACTTTCATTGGAATATTTCTTATAATTAGAAAAGCTTTTCCTTATAAAATTTTATTTTATGTCCTTTTAGTCTCATGTCAATCATGTGTGCTGGGTAAATCATTTATTAATAGAATATTTAATGAAGAAATGAGGCATAAATTATTTTCACTTAAATTAGTAGACTGTTACATTACATAAAGGGACAACACTGACACTGCACAAAATTAGTGATTACAAAAATTTTCCTTTTTTTCAATTTTAGTATAGTGATAAAATACACATAACATAAAATTTACCACCTTAGCCATTTTTAAGTGTATAATTCAGTAGCATTAATTACATTCACATTGTACAACTGATCACCAGAACCCTTTACATCTTGCGAAACCAAATCTCTGTATCCATTAAACAAGAATCCCAATTCCCCCATGTCCCATTTCCTGCCAACCACCTTTCTACTTTCCATCTCTATGAATCTGACTGCTCTAAATAACTCTCACAGAAGTGGAATCACACAGTATTTGTCCTTTCATGACTGGCTTATTTCATTTAGCATAACGTTCTCAAGGTTTCCCTCGTTGGTAGCACATGAAGAATTTTCTTTTTCTTTAAATGTCTCCCTTGTTTCCATGAAACCATACTATTCTGGCTCTCTTCCTACCTCTAAACATCTCTTTTTAGCCCATTTTACTGGATCATCTTCTTCTATCCACTTCTTTAAAGGAGACATTCCTTGGCCCCAGCATGCTCCCTGTAGGTGATCATATCCATTCTCACGTTTTTCAGTCTCACATACGTTCTGATCATTTCCCCTCCAATGTACTCCAGACTCACAGCTCACTGACCACTGGACATTTCTACTTAGATGTCAGAGGACCTGTGGTAGGCCAATAGTGGCCCCCCGAAGTATCAGCTCCTAATCCCTAGAACCTATAAATATTATCTTACTTTGAAAAAGAGTCTTTGCAGTTAAGGATTTTGAGATGAAATGATCCTGGATTGTCTGGATGGGCCCTAAATACAATCACCATTGTACTTATAAGCCAGAAGTAGAGGGAAATTTGACAAATACACAGAGAAGGCAATGTGACGACAGGGGCAAAATTGGAGTGATGTAGCCAAAAGCCAAGGATTGCCAGCAGCCAACAGAAGCTGGAAGAGGCAAGCAACAGATTCTCTCCTGGAGCTTCCAGAGGGAACCAGCCCTGCTGACACCTTGATTTGGGCTTAGCGAAACTGATTTTGGACTTCTGGCCTTCAGAAATGTAAGAGAATAAATTTCTGTTGTTTTCAGCTACCAAGTTTATGGTAATTTGTTATAGCAACTACAGGAAACTATTTTAACTTCCTAGGACTGCAACAACAAAGTGCCACAAACTGGGTGACTTAAACTGAAATATATTCTCTAGAAGCCAGAGTCTAAGATCAAGATGTCAGCAGGGCTGGTTTCTTCTGAGGTCTGTCATGGAGAACCTCTTCAATTCCTCTCCTAGCTTCTGGTGGTTTTCTGGCAACTTTCCACATTCCTTTGCCTCTGCTGCATCACCCTGATCTCTGCTCGTGTTTACATGGTGTTCTCTCTGTGTGCTTGTCCTCTTTGTCCAAATTTCCCCTCTTTATAAGGACAACAGTCATACTGGATTAGGGCCCACCCTAATAACCTTATCTTAACTTAATCTGCAGACCCCATTTCCAAATAAGGTCATATTCACAGGTACTGGGGTGTTAAGACTCAAATATCTTTTGGGGAACACAATTAAACCCATAACAGTCTATTCTCTGGCTCCCAAAATTCATGTCCTTCCCACATGTAAAATACACTGACCTCATCACTACATCTCCCAAAGTCTTAATCATTCCAGTATCAACTAACTTTAAGTCCAAAATCTCATCTAAACATTATCAGCTCAAAGTCCTGAATCTCATTATCTAAACATCCAAATCCATTATGGGCGAGACTGGGGGTAAGAGTCGTCCTAGTGCAAAATTCCTCAACTGTAAAAGTGGACAGATTATCTCCTACCAAAATTTAATGGAGGAATAGGTGTAGGAGAGATATTCCCATTCCAAAAAGGAGTAATCAGGGAAAAAGAGGGGAGGGACACTTGCTGTGTCCCAGCAAGTCAGAAAACTAGCAGGGCAAATTCCATTAGATTTTAAGGCTTGAGAATGATCCTCTTTGGCTTGATGTTCTGTCTTCCAGGCCCACCAGGATGGTGGCCCCACTGCCTGAGCCCAAGGTGGCAGCCCAGACCTGTGCAACTGAGGAAGTGGCCCTGACCCCACGCCTGAGCTTGGCAAGTGCTGTCCAGCGACACCCTTGATGTTTCCTCCAGAGTACACTTTCTCTGTTTTGCAATATGGATAGGCTGAAAAATTTCTAAACCTTTTAGTTGTTTTCTTTTTTTGCATAACAATTCCTTCTTCAATTTATTTCTATCCTCTCACATTTTACTATAAGCAGCAAAGAGAAACTAGGTCGTGCTTTCAACATTTTCTTAGAAATCTCATCAGCTAAATATCCAAGTTTATCACTTACAAATTCAACTTTCCATCCAACAAAACAATCAGCCAATTCTGCCACTTCATTACAAGGATCCCTTTCCTCCAGTTTCAAGTAACATGTTCCTCATTTCTGTCTGAGATCTCAGAAAGAATGGCCTTTAACATTCATATTTCTAGCAACGGTCTGTCCATGATGATATATGTATTCTCTAAGATGAAGAAGCTTTATCTCTTGCTTTCTTCTCTTTTTACTCTCACCAAAATTGCCTTTAATGTCCACATTTCCACCAACATTCTCTTCAAGGCAACATGGGCTTTCTCTAGCATGCACCTCCAAACTCTTCCCACCTCATTACCCAATTCCAAAGCCACTTCTACATGTTTAGGTATTTGTTACCACAGCACCACACTTTCTAGTACTAAAATCTGTATTCATTTCCTAGGGCTGTTGTAGTAACAAAGTACCAAAACCTGAGTGATTTAAACAACAGAAACTTATTCTATCACAATTCTGGAGGCCAGAAGTCCAAGATCAAAGTGTCTGCAAGTTTGGTTCCTTCTGAGGGCTGTGCTAGAGACTCTCTTCCATTCCTCTCCCAGATTCTTGTGGTTTTCTGGCCATCTTTGGTACCTTGGCTTGTGCTGCATCACCTTGGTCTATGCCTTCAACTTCATATGGCATTCTCCCCGTGTGTGTGTGTCCTCTGTGTCCAAATTTTCTTTCTTTATAAGGATACAGTCTTACTGGATTAGGGCCCATTGTAAAGACCTCGTCTTAACTTGATCATCTACAAAGACCCTCTTTCCAAATAAGGTCATATCTATAGGTACGGGGGGTAAGGACCTCAACGTTTTTGGGGAAACACAATTCAACTCATAATAAGTATCTAGAATTCAACATGTACATAATATAATTTATATTCTATCGAGGGGAAAAAATGATGCTCTTCCCATACTCTATTTGTGAGATGGCAACACCACCACCATTCATCTAGTTGGAAGTCTTGTAGCTATCCTTGACACCTTTCCATCCTCTGAACTCTACATTCAGCCCTGCTTATTTTATCTCCTAAGTATTTACGGATTTTATCAGTATATCTCCATCTCTCCAGCTTTTAGGTTAAGAGTTTAGGCCCTTGGAGCTCCCATAAGACTGTTGGCTGATTTCTCAACAGAAACTTTGCAGGCCAGAAGGGACTGGCACAAAATATTCAAAGAGATGAAAAGCAAGGACCTACAACCAAGATGACCCAACCAAGCT
>NW_011888836.1:6947931-6973941 GCF_000151845.1 Pteropus vampyrus
TCTCAACAGAAACTTTGCAGGCCAGAAGGGACTGGCACAAAATATTCAAAGAGATGAAAAGCAAGGACCTACAACCAAGATGACCCAACCAAGCTATCATTTAGAATCAAAGGACAGATAAAGAGCTTCCCAGACAAGAAAAAGACAAAGAAGTTCATCAACACCAAACCAGTATTACAAGAAATGTTAGAGTGACTTCTTTAAGAAGTAGAAGAAAAAAAAAAGATTGAAAATATGAATAAAATGGCAATAACTACATATCTATCAATAATTACTTTAAATGTAAGTGGATTAAATGTTCCAATCAAAAGACAGGGTGACTGAATGTATAAGAAAACAAGATCCCTACATATGCTGCCTACAAGAGACTCACTTCAAATCAAAAGACACACACAGACTGAAAGTTAAGGGACTGAAAAGATATTTTAAGAAAATGGAAAAGAAAAAAAAAAACTGGAGTAGTAATACTTATACCAGACAAAATAAACTTAAAAAAAAAAAAAAGGCTATACCAAGAGACTAAGAAGGACCCAGTAATCTCACTTCTGGGTATTTATCCAAAGAAATCCAAAACATCACTTTGAAGGGACACGTGAATCCATATGTTCATTGCAGTATTATTTATAGTAGCCAGGACAGGGAGGCAACTTGGGTGTTCATCAATAGATGAATGGATAAAGAAGAGGTACACGATGAAATATTATTCAACCATAAAAAAGAATGAAATCTTTCCATCTGCAACAATATAGGTGGACCTAGACAGTATTGTGCTGAGTGGAGTAAGTCAGACAGAGAAAGACAAATGCCATATGATCTCACTTATGTATGGAATCTAAAGAACAAAACAACCAACCAAACAAAACAGAAACAACCTCATAGATACAGAGAATATGATAATGGTTGCCAGATGGGAGTGGGCTTGGCGGCTGGGTGAAGAAGGGGAAGGAATTAAGAAGTACAAATTGGTAGTTACAAAATAACTATGTGGATGTAATATACAGCATAAGGAATATAGTCAGTAATACTGTAATAACTAAGTATAGTGTCAGATGGGTACTAGATTTATCGGGGTGATCACTTTGTAAGATATATAAATGTATAATCACCATGTTGTACACCCAAAACTAATATAATATTGTATGCCAACTATAACTGAAAAAATAAAATTTATTAAAATATGAAAAAAAGAGTTTAGGCCTTATCATCTGGGTTATTGTAATGAACTCTTAACTGGTCTCCCACTCACATATTTATGCTTCTGTCTTCTGAGCTCCTGAACTACATGGATTGCTTCTCATTCTCCTTGGAATCCCACTGGCCTCACACAGAGCCTGTCATATAGAAGACACTCAGTAACTCGATTGTTGAACTCATTCAAGGAACTGCATTATATACACACAGTAAAACCATACCATCTTAGGTCTTCTATGGGATTTAGAAATAAATTCCCCTATTGAAACAAATATTATAATAGTATTTCCGAGAATGAGATTTTACCAACAAATGTTTCATTTTGGAGAGGGCACATCTTAAATAGTACATAAAATGGTGTTTTGCACACCATTAGTTTTAAAGATAGCTATATCATAGAGCAGAAGTCCCCAAACCCTGAGCCGTGGACTGGGACTGGTCCATGGCCTGTTAGGAACAGCAAGAGGTTAGCAGTGGGTGAGGAAGCTTCATCTGTATTTGCAGCTGCTCCGCAGTGCTAGCAACACCGCCTCAGCTCAACCTCAGATCATCAGGCATTAGATTCTCCTAGGAGCACTGGTCCCTGGTGCCAAAAAGGGTGGGGACCATTGTCATGGAGGTAAGATATCACCTTGACTTTTGCAACTCACAGTGCCTGGCTATCCCTGAAGCATCTGTAATATTTATCTGTATCTCTGATTAGGCATTTTGTTACATACTGTCTTACACTCTTCTCTATTTTTAAAAAATTCTGTCTTTTCTCACATATTGTAAGTTGCATGAGAAAAAAAATAATGAAGTATATCTTTGGATGTCACCACTCTTCATGATCTAGTGTTGAAAAGAACAAATATTGAGTGAATAAATTTCACTGGCATTAACACTCTCACAGACTGTTAGGGAAAAAAAGCTTGACTTGTACACTATAATTTACAATATATATGATTTAAATTAGAAGCTTGGGTAAATCAGACAGACTTGGTTTCCCTTTCTCCCACCTACTAGCCTGTAACATTGGGCAACTTATACAACCTCTTGAAGTCTCAGTTTCCTCATCAATAAAATAGGGTCTCTCCCTTTAGTTCCTCTTTTAAAGGACTATAGTAAGAATTAGTTGAGATAGGCAGGTAAAGTATAACACATATGTACGTGCTCACTCTGGTGGTTATTATCATCATCATTATCATTTTTTATTCCTTTAAAGCTTTGGTTGCTGCTTCTAGAAACCTCTTCTTCAGCAGCGTCCTCCTCCGACTATTCCTCCTCCTCACAACCACCACCATCAAAACACATTTCTTAAGAATCTTGGAAGAAATCTTGTGCTTCCAGGTGTTGGCTCTGGCAGAATTCTGCGGGCGTGAAGGAGAACAGCTGATATAACCCCTGCAAAACCAAAAACTTTTCCCAGTCTAGGCCAAGATCCAAAGATTGGATCTCCAGGACTGACTTGCAGATTTGTTTGTTGTTGTAATTACTGTGTTCTGCTATTATCTTTGTTTGCCTTCGATTTTTCTTCTCCTTAACTTCCACATCTGCTCCTCCTGCCACGCGAGCACCTAAGGGCCTTGGCAACACGCACTTCCAACCGGAGCACCAGGCTGCTGTGGAAGGAGGTAAGGACATTGCCTTTGCTCCCCCACAAACAGAGCCACTCAGGGACGCAATGTCAGAAGTCCAAAGTCCTAAACCATGGGAATTTGAAGTTGATCTTCTACAAGTTGAAAGAATGTAACCAAAAGACATCATCCTAAAAACCAGCAGGAAGCTAGAGTCATTTTTTATTATACTCTGCCAAATCCATCTTCTGATACACAGTAGAACTTCTGAACAACAAAGAGAAGTCTCTGGGGTTTGGTGGTTTATTTTTCTCCTCCCCCACCCCCGTCCAGTCCAACTTCCCCTACTTAGAATTGACAGTGAAATTAGCAAGCAAGAATTCTAAATTACTGTCGTATGATCAATGTCACTGGGCTTGGTCTAGAGATTAGCAAAGACAGGAATGTGCTAGGAGACATGAGAATAAGATCCACTATTGACCAGGTTGGGAAGCTCTAGAATTTTGGAGTTAATAAAGAAAGGAAAGAGGAGGAGGAAGGAAAGAAAAGAAAGAGAGGAGAGGAAGGGGAAAATGTGAATGAGTAAGGAGGAGGAGGAAAACTGTCATGCTCTGTACCCACTGCCCCCCAGGAAACACGAACACAGAGCTGTCTGTTGGGAATGAGGAAATGGGTATGTATTAAGGATATCAGCGCTGAACTTCGCAGAATACAATGCTTAGTTCTTCCTTATCTTCTCAACCTCTAAATAATACCCAGGGTTCAGTCCTTAGCCCGCATCTTCTGTATCTACCCTCTGTTCTTACTTAACTGCACCTAGTCACTCGGCTTTACACTGAAGGCTTCCGATTTTTATCTGCAGCCACAACTTCCTTCACTGAGCTCCAGACTCATGCAACTATATCCCCCTGGATGTATAATAAGCATTCAAAATTGACATATTTAATGCAAAATTCCAAATCTGCTCCCCCTTTAGGCTTCTCAATGTCAATAAATATTGTACCACTGTTCCCAAGATGATTAGATCAAACACCTAAACATCCTTAGCTCCACTCTTTCCCTTACACCACTATCAACAGGCCTGGTCAGCTCTGCCTCTCAAATACACCTCAAATCCCATCGCTCCTCATCATCTCCAGGACTACTGCTCCAGTCAAAGAGATCATCACCTCCCATTTAGCCCACTGACACAGCCTCCTACAGGTCTCCCTGCTTCCACACTTGTCTCCCAACCCTCCATATCCCATAATCACTTACCCAGAGAGGAATCATTATGCGATGTAAGTCAGACCATGCCACTTCTCTACCTGACCCCTACAAAGGCTTTCCATAGACCCCAGAATCCTCCCCTTGGATCCCATATCTGAACATATTCTAGGCCCTCCCTTTTTTTGACCTCATCTCCTCTGTTTCCCCTTCGCTCTGGTCTAGAAATATCTGGCTTAGTTTTGTTCCTAGAACACTCCAGGCTGTTCCCAACTCAGGGACTTTTTACTTATCATACCCTCAGGCTATAGAGCTTCCCCCAAATCAGAGCATCTATTACTTTATTCCTGTCTATTCCAACATCACTTCCTCCCCAAGGCCTTTCCTAACCATCCTATCTAAAACAGCCATCACTCCCCAGTCCCTTGTCCTGGTTTTTCTCCATAGCACCTATTTCTACTTGATTTTATTTTTTTAGTTTGTTATCTATCTCCCCCATCTGCCTGAGGACAGGTACTTTCTCCACAGTATGCCTAGAGCCTAAAACAAAGTCTGGCATGTAACGGATCTTCAATAAATGTCTAAATAAGTAAATGTTAAGCTATTGAGATAGGCCAGATATGCTTCCTATAATGAGAACTTTGAATTTTATTTTCAAGGAGGTGAAGGATAGATGTTGGCTAGAATCACATTTGAAGATCACTAATGTCCTTGATCTTACTGATGTCCAAGCATCGTCTCTATCTCCACCAGCAGGGCCACCTTTTATGATCACAGGCCACACATTCTTCAAATGGTGCTTGTGAGCCAGACAGAAACAATGTTAAAAATCATTGTTTCCCATTCTATGACTGTGTGGTGGCTAGATGGAAGATAAATAGAAATGAAAGGCATTGTGATGCTATAATGTTATAAAAATAATACAACCTAGTTTGAATGACACAATACTTAAGTGTATCAGGCACACCCAGGCAGAGTGTGGAATGAGACCATATGTCAGCCCTCAGGTGGGATTACAAAGCACGTGGCTGAAGGCTGACTGGTTTAAGAGGGCCTTGCAATACATTATATGGAGCATTTTACTACTTTTCTGAATTGAACTTAGCCACAGAATTGAGAAAAACCATCTGACTTTCACATTCACTCTGTCTCATAGAAGTGGGCAAGACAGCACTAAAATCCAGCAGGCACACTATAGCTGTGCTCGGCTCCAATTCTCAGTGCAGAACTACCTTGGTGTTATGTTGTGTTTAAGTCTTAATGAAATAAAACACTATGGATTTCCATCGTTCACACTGCTTAGTTCTACACCCTTCATACAAAACACAAACTCCTCGGTGGTCTAAGAGTGCCAGAAAGCACTGGGGAGTTTGGACCAGTAGTGTGCCATGAGCAACTGTGCTCGTAAGCCAGGCCCACACAGCTGAAATGCTCTGCACAAGGAAGGGAAAGCTGCCCAGAAACTTCCTCTAGAGAAATACTCAGTATTGGCCAGGCTCTCTCCTCAATGCCGGAAACAGCAGAATGACTTCTGAGTTACCAATGATCTGTTCTCCACACTTCGCTGGAGGCTTCCCACACCTCAGCTCAAAAAGGTCACAAACCCACTCTGGGTTAAATGCTCTCACAGCTTACTGGAAACCCACCGGCGGTTAATGTAGTATTTTGAGAATAAACTATGTAATCTTCAAGATCTCCAAAAGGCACACTTTCTCTTCCAACAAAGAGCAGATTCTGACTGAGCTGTGGGCTATGGGCACTGGTCACCCCTCGGGTGCTCACTATTTTGATTCTGTAGAGATCGCACATGAGGATCAAAGGCTGTTAGGATGGCAAGATCAGCTTTCCAGCCAGAAAGGAAAAATAAAATACAGGTGGTAGGGAAGTGCAACACAGGCACGCCCACCTACTGCACAACCCTGATCTGAGGCTGCGGCTCCCTCTCTCTGGTCAAATGGTTAGGCATATTGCTACTCTGACATTGAGCCTAGAAACACCTTCAAGTCCTTAAATATCTCACTGCTTTCTGGCAGTGTTTTTACAGGCATTTTGTTAGGATGGTGGTTTGCTTGCATTCCCAAGAGTTTTCTCTTGGCAAGGATCAGCGCAGCTAGGTGATTGCTCTTCCTCTTAATGACCCCTTAATTAGATTATATTTAACAGCACGGACTGCACAGTGAGACCTGCTGATCTGCAGACAAGGAGTGGCTTACCCTGTAAATTAATAGTCCTAACTGGGATTATGGAAGCTAGCTGTGTAAACGCGAATGGAGCCCCCTAAGCCAACAGTCCTTGGCCTGCTGACACAGCTGCACCAGAGTACCCAGTCACTGGAGCGCCAAAGGATATTCAGTTACAGTAAAGAAATCATAACAAAGACAGGAAACAGATCAGCACACTCTGGATTTAACACCCCTCCCCTGGGGAACTCCGCTGATTTCTAGGCTGCAGATGTTTTAAACTCTGCCTTGAAGAATGTCTATGTCACATGCTCAAGCTGATGGAGCTGAGTACAGTATTTAAGCAAGGTACACATATTCAGAAAGTAGACCAAAATTATGTTGCTTTGAGTTTCTCATCTCTGAAATAAAGGTGAGGCAACTGTTAGAATCTGTAAAATCCTTTGGTGGAGTTTGCTGAGCTCTCAGGAAATGGATGCCCAAGAAGTCCAATGTTTATTTACTTAAAACAAGGTGTAAATGAAGTCAACTGGACTCTTCCATGAGGACCTTGCTAGTCCCTACAGTTGTGGGGTTTTTCAGCTGTTTCCTACTTTTTGCTATTCTCAGCACTCCACATCAAGTGGAGTAGAATGAAAAAAAAAAACACAAAAAACAAAAAAAAACACAAGCCTCATTCAGCATTTTTAAACATCCCTGCCAACAAAAACGGGATCCTTGACTGTTCAGAACTTATGATTAAGGGGATGGCATATCTTACTGGCAGGATATAGGTCATTTTTCAAAAGTTACGGTAAAGTTTACAGAATTGGACATTTATCTTTTAAAATTCTTCTGAGTTACATAAATATGTCTCAGGCTGCATAAAGATGTGGTTTGCCAGAGGCATCACATTTTCTCTGTGGCAAAAGGACCAACTGTACCCTGCCAGAAAAAAAGTTCAGACAAGAGGACTATGGATGTTAGATAAACATAAACCCTAAGAATTGTAAAAAGAGAAAAATACTCAGCTCACTGTGATCTTTTTCGGGGGAGGAGAGGGTCTCATTTGCAGTTATTTTACTGCCCTAAGTTTCCTTATCCATAAAATGAGTATTTTTAAGATGTTCTCAGATGACCCTGTCAGGACCCAAAACTCTATCATCGGTTTCCCAACTTATCCTTGAAACATCCTGTGGAGGACATATTTTTAATTTTCATGTTAAGAAAAGCAATGATCATTTTAACTGCTACTGAATCAAGTCTTGTGTTTGAACAGACACAGATTTCTGGTAACTTAGAGCAATCCTTTCTCCACCTGAGCTTGCAGACTTATCCAAACAACTGAGACGATGTGAGAGTGGGCCTGGGACAGGGAGAGGAGGGAAAGTTGTCTGAATTATCCCAGCTAGCCCTCTTCTCTAGCCACACGCATCAACTGTTCCTTGACTGAGCAAACCAAGTTTCCAAGGCAAGCCTTCACTTCTGTGAATGGGTGGCAGTTGAGGATCTCAGAGCTGATAATAATCACCTGTAGGGCAGCCTGGACTACCATTGGACAGTTCCACTTGTTAAAAAGCACCCCCTTATTCTGGACCTTTTCTGTCTAAATTCTTGTCTAGCAAAATTCACAAGCCCAGATTCTTTCCCCATATGATCACTCCCCAAGACTTCTTTTTTCCAGATGAAGCCATTGCTCTCAATTTCCTCTCTGCTCTACCACTGTACCTGATGGAGTTCTCACTTTGCACAGTGGGTACTCAGAATTCTTACTTGCTATCTAAATAACTGGTGGATAGAGTTGGATCACATTCTAATGAGGAACTTGGACTTGTTAGGGACAGAATGGCTCTGAGGTATGGGCAGAAAAATCCTTCTTGAGAGTTGAAGGATGCCAACAAAATTGACTCTGTCCTGTCAATCCACTCTCAGTCTAGAAAGTTATTTGTTGTGTGTTCTTCTTTGGGATTAAGGAGTGCCTTACCACAAAGTTCTACTTTTGAATGAATGATCACCTGGAAGAGGGAGCATGCAAAATGCCTGGTACATATGCGCTGAATTTATTTGTAAGTGAAATCGTAAATCAGCTTTTCTCATTGAGAGAGCACAAAGGGATGAAGGGGCTGGATGCCTGGAAGAGACAGATAGGTCATAGTACATAAAACCTGAGAGGAGACGTGAGGTGCGTTTAAGATAGATCTAACTGTCTACCTTAAGACTCTGCTAAGGCCAAGTCCATGCCCGGAAACCCCAGACCAGTTTTCTCTTTATACCCAGGGCAACAAGTATCATCTATGTGCTGGATAGCTTGTATTTACTCCTTTCTCCACCTTCCGGAAGGTTCATGGTGGAAGTGGAGCCAGAGCCAGGATACAATTCCTTGACTCTCCTGTGTTTCTCAGCCATGAAGTAGAAGAATATAGAAGAAAAAAGGATGCTAAGGACCTCTGAGAGGAGAATGATTGCTTGTAAGATTGGCCCTGAAATCAACCTGGAAATCCAACAAAACAGTGTTCAACACATAAATTAGTTTATCAAATTATTCTCTTAACTATTCTGTTTTTCAGTAAACCATAATGACCTCTAAGTACTTCCCAGATGGACCGCCCTGAGGTTCTTCCTTTAAAATGGGCAAGTGATGAGTGATGATTGATCAGCCTGCCGAATCCTTCACTTAAGAACTAGTCAAGAGAAAGAAGAAAATAGACGCAGCTAGCTATTTTGATTTGGCATCCATAAAACAGTAAAAATATTTTTGACAAGAGATGTCATTTAAACACATGTGGAGTCCCTCTGCTGTCATCCAAGAATAAAACCCTGGCTGACTCCTATGTATTTTTCTTCTTCTTCTTCCATGGTCACTTGGGATGGGCCATAAGAGAGATCAGGATTCTTCATGTGCTGCATGCCCTAAGGTTTTATGGACTTTGTCTCACCTTTTGAAATCCCCCTTCCCCTACTGCTGCCCCAAGTTTCGTTTTACGAATCAGCGAAAGCCTCAGCCAAAGAGAAAGAAGTTTCCTTCCCACTGGAGTGGAATTCAGGAATTTAACTTCCTTAAGGTCTGGAGTCAAACTAAATTATGTTACCTGGGGATGTTGCCAAAATACAGGTCTGTTCTCTGTTTTGAATCATGAAACCACTAGTGGTGTAACCTTATGTCCAGATATTTGAGATGAAAAACACCAGCACATAATGTGTGTTTTACAAAAGAGGGTTGCCAAGTATGTTATGCCTTCAACCTAGCATTCATAGTAACTGACTACTGACCTTCAACAAAAAGGGCAGGTGAGACGCCCAGGGCCATCTCTATTTATGTTTAAGTGGTATTCACACATTAGTTGAAGGATGACTCAATGACCATCCTCCCCCAACATCTCCCAGGTAGTTTGCCACATATGTCCTGTCTTCTTTTTTTTTAGTCTGTAATGTCCACTCGTCACTCTCCCGGGTTACACAGCAGAGAGGGGGCATTTTCGGGCCAGATTTTTACTTGGAGGGTCAATAAAGGAATTGTGTCCAGTTATCACTGGACTTTGTTTTAATGTCTTTATGGTCATGTTTCTGTTAAGGCTTTGTCTTATTCTGTTGGGTAGGTGATGAATTAACTTTGAAGAAGGTTGGTTGGTCAGTCAAGGTCCTACTGCTGAAAGCTGACTGGCACTGATTTGATTCACTGTTCTCACTCAAGGTGTCTTTCTTCAGTGATAAAAATATTTGCTAATAATCACCTGATATTTAAATTTTTTTCTTTTCCAGTAGTTCAAAAAACAAATCTTGAAAATAGTATATAATAGCACTGTCCAATAGAAATATAAGCCACATATGTATAAAAATTTCTAGCAGCTACATTAAAAAAAGTTTAGAAAAAGGTGAAATTATTTTTTACAATATATTTTATTTAACTAAATAGACCCAAATATTGTCATCTCAATATGTAATCAATATAAAAAATTATTATGAGCTATTTTACGTTCTTTCTTTCATATTAAGTCTTCCAAATCCGGGTGGAATTTAGACTTATAACATATTTCAATTTGAATTAACCACATTTTTAAGGGCTCAGAAGCCACATGGAGCTAGTGGATGCCATACTGGAAGGCTTAGGTATAACACTGCCCTGCACACTCAATGACCTAAATGGGAACTTCGGGAAAGGGGGAGAATAAGAATGTTACCCATACCCAAGCCTTCTTTTCCACATGGTAGCAAATTGAAGTACATTAAAATGTACAGATATTGAGATGTAAATAAATGATACCATATCTAAAAATACTCTCAGGTCCATTCAATTCTATTCCTTTTTAGTTAATATAGATCATCCTTGTATAATAGAAAAATCAAGCTGATTTTTTCCCTTTTAGGGTAAAGGACATGAGGATATTCAATAATGAAGGCAAGGCGCAGCCACTTTGGACTATCGTCTGGCAGACTCAAACGGTTAAACACAGAGTTGCCAAAGGACTCAGCAATTCCGCTCCTACATATATACCCAAGAAAGTGAAAACACATGTCCACACTAAAACTGGTACACAAATATTCACAGCAGCATTATGCATAAGAGCCAAAAAGTAGAAACAACCTAAATGCCTATCAATTGCTGAATGGATAAATAAAGTATGGTATGTTCATACCACAGAACATTATTTGGCGACAAAAAAGAATTAAATACAGACTCATGCTACAACATGGATGAACCCTGAAGACATTATGCTATTAATGAATTAATAATGAAATAAGCCAGATACAAAAGACCACATATTACATGATTTCACTTATATGAAATGTCCAGGACAGGCCATTTGATAGAGACACAGCTTAGTGATTGCTGAGGGGTAGGGGTAGCTGGAGATTGAGAAAAATGGGGTGTGAGTAGTAATGGGTACAAGTTTCTTTTTGAGGTGATGAAAATGTTCTAAAATTGATTGTGGTAATGGCTGCACAACTCTGAGTACACTATCGAATTGTATACTTTAAATCAGTGATTGAGTGATATGTGAATTATATCTCAATTAAGCTGCTATAAAAAATAGTGGAGGGCTGCCCCCAGACAAAGCCTCTGCATGCCACACACATTTTATCAAGTGATCATATGAGACTGAACATGTAACCACATGTATACGGACATATAAGCATTCTACCAATACAAACAAACAATGGGTGAAATGTTGAAGCTTGTATTTTTCTTCTGTTTGAAAAAGCCAAAGTAGAGCAGCCCCAGGTTAATTTCTCCCTAGCCAGAGTTTATTAAGTAAAGTGCAGTATCTCAGATTTAAGCCCTTCCCAGCAACAATGGAAGAGCCAGCTCTTTCCATACCTGTACTTTTGGAAGGATGGGGTGGTGAGGGGTAGTTTGGGAAGAGGGGGCAGGCTCTGCAGAAGCACAGGCTCCTGCAAACCCACTGCCCACCTCATCAGGATCGGCTCAGCCCTCACCTACCACTTCCTCCTCCTTGGTTCCCAAAATGAGCTTCTGACCTCAGAGCTGGCTTTTAGCATCAGCAATTCCAGAAAGCGATTTACTTACTCTTGGCAGAGTATTATCCTCATTGATTTTTCATTTCATACTTCTTTTACAATGTTTTGTGTTAGGTTTGGTTTGTTATTGTTGTTTTCCCCCAAATCAAAAATGTTTCCAGCACCACACTGTCACACCCATGAAGCGACAGCTGCTGAGTAAAAAAGTGCTTATTATCTCTACTTGACTATACATGGTGATATTTAAGACATTTGGCAATAACCAACCAAACCAAAAGATCTATTAAAATCAAGAAAGTAATAAACCCCCCACACACAAAGAAAAATAATTAGTTGCCCAATCATCTCAATGCAATTAAAGGTGATGGCTGCCTGGCTACCTGTGTCATTAACATCTAGCGAGCCTGGATACCTCCCGGAGGCACTGGGAGCTCCCCTGTGCTATGCAGGGGCCGCGCTGTGGCTCTGCTGTGGCTCTGCTGTGGCTCTGCTACTTCCCTCGCTGACCTCTGAATCTCAGTGGCAGATGCTATCAGTGACCACAGTAAGAGTCAGGACAACTTGGAGTCACAGATTACAGTATCTGTCTCATTTCATTCCCGTTTTGTCACAAGTCCATTAACAGCTTATTCACTGATGACAGCTACAGCTCTCATCTCCTATTCTCTCCCTAACTTCCACTTTCTCTTTTTTCTGTATAATACACCATCACATCAGGCACTCTCAATATTGCTTTTGCCACACAGACGGCTTCGTTACAATGTTTTTGGAGACTGGTGATTTTAATCGAATCAAGTCTAAATTCTTTTGCCTAATTTTCAGCTCCCTAGCCTGGCCCCATCCCCCACCATATAAAGTATACCACCAATTCCTGGTGGGAGGGTTTTCCGACTCTCTCCCTCTCTGAGGGCCTTTTCTCCTCACCTAGAGTCCCAGACTGCTGCAAGAGTTTCCCTTTATCTTTCCTAATGTCCTCTTGTCTGGATTCATCTTCACCCCAGCGCTCCACTGGTTGCTACTGTTCCATGTCTCAACTTGGCCATAACACCCTTGAGAGCAAAGACCATGACTTACTATTCTGAATCCTCCACAGCACCCAGCACAGAGTAGGTGCCTAAGAGAGCATTTAATAGCTATCACTGGAGATTGGATCCCACAGATTTACAGGTGTATATGTGTGATTCCCTCCCAGGTACAGGCCTCAGTCCATTTCCCCATGAATTCAGGCACTTCATGCTTCTCCATGCCATTGCAGTATTTCATTCTGTTTCTTTCCACCTTGAGGCTCTCTCCTACTGACTGCCTGGGGACTCCTCATTTTAATGCTCCTTTCTTAAAAAAAATCACCCTTCTCTGTTGCCTTCTCCGATCATGGGTTCCTCTCCTCTCTGCAGAATTAATAACTTCAGAACCTAGTCCTCTATTTATCCTCTATTTCCTTTCATGCATCTTTCAAACTATAATATAATTACGTTGATTATTTTTTCTTCCCTGTTTGACCGTGAGGACCATCAATGCTGGTGCCTTATCTTAGTTAACAAAACCCAGGGTCTAGCACAGAGGCAGTATATAACAGGTTCATAACAGATGTTGAATTTTATTCTCTGAGCTCTCGTCTAATACCCAAGACTCATGCAAATTATAAAAACTCACTTCCTAGTCCTAGTGAAAGTTAACCCTTTTCACAGAACGTGGTTGATGATTCCTCCTCCCCAGCAGGCAGGGCGGGGCTCCATCTGAGGGCCCAGGGGAGTGGGCTCCCGGGACTCCTGTTACTCTGGGAACCTACATTTAAAAGCAGTATCTTCTCCCTCCAGCCTATTAAAGATGGTCCCTTCTCACCTGCTTTCTGGGGAGAGAGGGGAGACAGGAACAGATCTAAATGAAATAGTTAATTGTGGAAAGTTTGTGTTTCATACTTTCTTTTCTGAGCTCCTGCCCCACATCTAGAAACTTTTCTTCCTCCATCTCGGGTGCCTTAGATCCAAAGCTCCTTCAACCTTTCATATCTCTGAAAGATCAATCTCTTAAAAACAACTTCACTGATTGCACCTAGATTTTAGGAAGGAAGCAATCTGGTTAAATAGATCACCCTAAAGTGTAGAAGACTATTAGTAACCACCATTCTTCCTAAACTTCCTAGTGTGTTTGAACATCACAAGAGCTCTCTAATCTTAAGTTTAAGCACAAAATAAAGTAAATTTAGCTGAAGCAGAGAAAACTTTCCTAGTATTTTCCTGAAGACGCAAACAGACGCCTGGACCTACCTTAGCTGGAGATTGTAGGGTGCTTCAGAGCAGCTCCGTGCTTCCCTCAGCCTTCTCCCTCTATCTGAGGCTAGAAACTCTCAGACTGCCTCCTCCCCATTGTAGGCCTTGGTTTATCTTCATCCTTCTCAGATCTACCCCCTGCCGTTTTTTCACTTTTCCTGGATTTGAGTGTGTGCTTTGATGAACTGCTTGATGTGGAGCCTGAGCTTCTGCCTCCCTTGAATTCAACTACGGAAAATGTTCAACCACACGCAGGCACCTTGGGAGAGGCCTACTAGATCGTGAGCTTCAGTAAGATTTAAGAAAACACCCTGAGGTCAATGCACATTATAAGCACGCAAAACATATTACTCTTCCTTTCTCAAATATCTGGTGAGGTGAGGAACTGTCCTAGGTACAATGGTGAACAAAACGGACACTTTCTCTGTCTGCATTGAACTCGCTCACACCATGGCAGGGAAAAATAGATTTTAAGAAAAGTAATTACAAAGATGCAAGGGTTTGCTCACTGCTTTACTTCCCTAAAACTCTGGCCCTTCCTTACACCCTCAATCCCAAAGCCTGCAGAACTTTCTGCTACCTCCGTCTTCTCTTCTCCTCCCCTAGTTCTTTTCCTTCCTCTTCCTTTCTTTGGCACCCGGGGAACTCCAACTTCTTCATCTCTCTCCAACTGTGAATATACTTAAATCCACCCGAGTGCTCAGCAAAAAAAAAAAAAAAGACTTTCAGTTTCTCAGAATCCACCTTCTCTAGGTGTTTGCAATTACAAACAGGAAAAAAATAATATTCTCCCTTCTTTCCTTTCTTTCTTCTTCCTTTTATTCTAATGCTGACTCATTTATAATTTTCAAAGTGAGGCTAACTATTTATTAAAAGGCAGAGAGGGAAGGAATTGACCTAATAATTTCCCAGCTGGAAAAGGACTAGCTCACAAGCTTTTTAAATATGTGTTCCCACTTTACATAACCACAATCTTGGAGGAAGGGAAAAAGCCCCAAGACACAGAGACCATCAGTACTCTTTGCTTCTTTCTTTTTTCTTTTTTTGTAGATTCTAATATTTGGTCACTAAACAAGAAGGTGAGATAGTCACAGCTCCCATTGGGCTGTATTCTAGATAACAGGCATGCCTAAAGTGATTTTTTTCCTTTGCTGATAACTAGTGGATTTATTTTCATTCAGTATGTCTTGCATTAACATGAGAAGCACAAAAAAATTCCATAATCTGATAAATATAAACAGATCACTGAATTAAGAGAAACTGTCAAATTTTCTTAGGATTATTAATGAAAACGTTATGCTTTTTATTAAATTTGCAGACACGTGTACTTGAATACTTATCCTCTGATTTTATAAGGCTTGGAGGGAATAGAATCTTCCATATTTGAGCATAGAAATCTAGAATAAAATGAGTTCAAAACACTTAAGCCTATAAAATGCTTCAATACCTCTAAGGTTACATGAAAATAACATATAACCAAATAGAAAACCAATAATCATGGTATCACCAATATTTTGAACAAAACTAATGAGAAGAGAAGAGAGTTTTTCATCTGCCAATTTTTGCCAACTAAACTTTGTATCAGATATCTGGGAAAATAAATCTGGAATGAAGGAACCAAAATATTTATTCTGAATTGTTAAAGTAGGAGAAAGAGTAAAAAATAATACATATATGCACATACACATATATATGTATCTATCTATATGTGTGTGTGTGTATACACACACACAAATATATATATATATTTACATATATATATATATATTTAAATTGAATGTACTAACAGAATAGAGGCTGGATCACATTATAGATGTAAACCTATAACACTGTGTGGCCCAAAGAAGTTCTCAAAATCATCTATTCCAACCCCTTATTTTGCAGAAGAGCTTATTTGAGACTGAGAAAGTTTACATCATTTTTTTTTCAAAATTCACATAGCTAGTTAGTTGATATGTAGCAAAAGGGACTATAATTCTGATCACCATGCTTCCGATTCAGACCTCTTCAAATACCCAGTGATGCACACATATGCACAGAGTATATACACACATGTAGATATGTGTGTGGCTATATAGACAAAGGGAGACAAACTTCAAATGAATTACTGAACTCAACTTTAAAAACTCTAGTTCTCTTTGTCTTTCTCTCTTGATTAATAATGAGCATTTATGGAGTACCTTCTAAGTGCCAGGCATTGTGCTAAGCACTTCACTTACATTAATTAACTTTCACAATGCCCCTCTAATTTGGCAGTTGTTATTCCTCTTTCCATAGCAAGCAAATAAGGGGTCAGTAGAGTAATGCACATGTTTAAGGTCATTCAGGCCTATGAGATCCTCATTCACAGGCTTCATTGATTATAGGAAGTACATTTTGGTCTATTAAAAATGTAACGAATAGTGAAAGCTTCTGAACCAAATTATTTTATTACACACTTTCTGAATTGTTTGAAATGAACATAGCTGCCGTTAATAAGTAGAGCAGATTCACATGGCCACAGTTTAATAACAGCTGTGGTCGATGGTATGTGCCACATATGGAGATGGAAATTACTTTCCACCCTCCTTTCACAGGCTTATATCAAACAGATTCTCACACTGTCCTGAACCTTTTCTGTGGAGCAAAGGAATGGGACTGCATATATGCCCCCTTCCCTTGCACAAAAGGGGAAAGGTGGGTGCAAAGGAGAGTCTCAACCTTATCTGAAACCATTGGAGTTTGCCAGTATTTAACTGGAGACAGAAAGAAGAGGCAGCTCACAATCCATCTGGCATGTGGTGCCCTCTATTGTGCCTTTTGAAATTCTGCGGGTGGGAGGGGAAGCAATTTGTAGATCTGGCTGATACTTTTCTTTTATGCAAATGAACCACTGTTGGAAAACTGTCTGCTTCTCATTGAATTTAAAATTCCCAAAGACAAAGGCCATGTCTCCCTTCTTTATTGTGCATGATGCCCAACACATTATGGATGGTTAATAAATGTCACATCATTTTCATATTGCATTGACTAAGAATGGCATTTTCCCATCAGTCTTGCTTGCTTCAGTTTCTCAGCAAATCTCACTAAGTGCATACATTTTCCAAGGAAAAGGCACTGTTTAAGGCCGGTATTCCTTGTTTGAATCTCTTTGGTAAATTCCATTAATATTTCACTCACCTTTTCCCTGGGCCACTAGACTGCGGTCCTCACACCCCTTCCTCATCTGTTTTACTCTTTCCACTCCCACCTGCAGAATTCACATGAGAACCTCTGAGACCCTATTTCACATCGCTTCCATCACAACAATGGTAGCCCTCTATTCTACATACAGTTTATGACTCGAGGAAGCCTTTGATGAGGCTTAACTGGGCTATTACTAGTATGGACATTTTTAGGAGAAAATTTTTGTTTTCATAAGGATTTTTATACCTTTTATTTTCTAAAAAAAATTTTAATTGAATTATAAAATAAAAATAATAATGAATAAAATAGTCACGAGCAGGGACCTTGTTTTAGCCATCTTTGTACCCCAGTTCACAGCACATGGAAGGCGATCAGTGAACGCACATCATAATTATAAATATTCCTATTTTCCCTCAATTATTTCCAAAAGTGATTCAACAGTAAGACATCTCTGAAACATGGGAGGTAGAGCAATCATAAATTCCTTATCAAATGCCCCGGTAAAGTACTAAATATGAGATATCATGAGGACCTCTTCTTACAAGTACAAAATAAGACCTAAAGTGGGGAAGACTGTGGTTCTTTCTCATTAATACTGCTTGGAATAAATAAGCTAAGATTAAAAACTCAAATCTAAAATATAAGCAATGATTTTTACTTATGCATTTTCCTGCTTCGCAGAACAAGAAGGACCCATTAGAAAGGTTATTTCAAATATCAGAAAATAGAGAACATCTGTAAACATTGAGAATAAGAATGTAGTCTAGATTTCTGACAGGACTTTTGCAGACTTCTAGTTCCATTCTCCCATTTTCCTGACAGGTCTAAAGTCCTTCATTTTCTGCAGTGTGTGAAAGAAACTGACCTGTGTATGGAAATATTTACACCAAAGAAAACACACACACACACACATTACCCTAGTGTATAAAAAGAGAAGTTATTTCAATCAGGGCCAAATGTCAGTTTTCAAAAACATAAAGATGATAAAAATGAAATATTGAAAGAAGCAGAAAGTGTTCATAGTTATGACTCAGAACAGGAGACCAATTTCACAATGTTTCCTATGGCAAGAGTTGTATTGACTAAGATTTAGGACTTTCTCCATTTTTTTTCTAAGTTCCTCTTCTGGAAAAAGCTGTTTCCTCAAAATCTGTTTAACACTAATGAGAATACTAAGTTCCAAGAAAGCAAAATAACTTTTCACTTATCCATTCCCTTCTATATCATACTGATTTCTTGTTTTTGAAGTTTTCTTCTTTTTATAAACTGTCAGAAACTAAGAACTCTGGGTTCTTGAGAATTCAGCACCTTGTAGCTCCATTTGTAACAAAATTATAAATCATTTAAAAGGAAACGTAATTATTTTGTGAATAGACTGAATTTTTCAATGTATTACATAAAAAGTGATAATTTTATCAGTAGCGCAAAGTATAAATACAATGGATCAGATTAAAATTAAATTATATTGTTATTTAATAGTTAATCATTGTCTAACTTAACATTAAATTATAAATATAATTATGTATTTATAATATTACATATTATGGATTTTAAGTTACACATAATAATAGTGGTCAGAGTGCTTAAGTCCTTACCATGCATTCCATCCCAAACAATTAGCCCAAGCCAAGTAGAGCCAGCCCATTTTCTTTGTCCATAACTGATTTCGGAAAAGACTGTGACTCTATATTGGCCAGTGATATGTGAGGGGAAGTCTCTTGAAGGCCTTCTGGGAAAGTGTCCTTAGTTCCAAAAAGACACTGAATTGAAGACTGTTTTTCTTCACCTTGTGACCACTTGTGTCACTTTTCATACTGCATACATTTATGTCGTTCTTTCATTGTGCAAGGCACTGCTCTAAGTATTAACTCTTTCCGTTCTAAAAACATCCATAGAGGTAGATACTACAAGTAACTCCATCTTTTAGATGAGGACACTGAGGGCACCAAGAGGTTAACTTTTCTAAGGCTATCTTGCAAAGCTGGAAAATGAATCCAGGCCGTTCAGCTCTGGCATATATTCTCTTACACACGAGGATGTTATGCTATCTCTCCATGAAAGCTGCTTTTAGCCCGCATTATGTGCTACTTTCCTTAAAAATGTATTCTTTGCCACCAAACCTTTAAATTAAAAAAAAAAAAAAGGAAGGCTCTGCAAGAAAATAGACTCCTTTGATACTCCCTGAACAAATTATGGCCCGGATGACGGACAAAGAAAACAGGAGTGAGGGCAGTAAGATTTTCATGGAGGGAAGACAAAAGGTGAGAGGATCAGAGATCATGAGGCCTAGTGGATTTCACGAAGGAAGAGCTGAGGAAACACCAAACCAGGTATGCTGGGCCCTGGGGAAGGGAAGAGCAGAGAGAAGGGGTTGAGAGTAGTCAGCAATTCAATGACAGCCACCGTTTAGTGCAGACCTGCTATATACCTAGCCCCTCATATATATTATTTATAGGTTTTATAATCCACATACCCTGTAAAGAAGGTATAGCTTGCCATTCCCATTTCACAGATGAGCAAAGTGAGGCTCAGAGACATTGGATGCCTTCTTGTAAAGGGCTAAGTCAGCAGGTGAACCAGGACTGTTCAATTCCAAAGCCTTGCTTCCAATTAGTCACCATCCTGAACATCGAGGGCACCAATAGGGAATGTGAGAGAGAGAAAAAGACTAGGTCACAACTGTGCTGAGGACCGTGGCCTTCCCTCAAAACCCATGGCTCTAGGACATCTTTCTCATTCCTGGGGGGTCTCCAAATGAACAATTCAAATCTTTCAAGGAAAGTTTCTGAGTTCATCTGTTTTAAATTGCTTGGAGTTGTTAGCATAAGGAATAACTGTTTCCCACCCCACCCCAACAACCAAACATTGGGAACAACTGAGTGTCTTCATGCTGTCCTAAGAAGAAAATGGCTGAGATTTTTTTTCTTTAATTTTTCCAAAAATAAAAACAAACCACATTTAGCTTTAACTTAATTGTAGGAAAAACAAATTATTCTTCCTCTTCTTCCCACACTTTTACCAGGGTTCATAAGTGAATGAAAACCAGGGAAGGCAGGGCGGAGGTGGGTGGGGCAGATTATACTTAAAATGATTGAAAACTTTAGGGCTCATATGTTCAATCTATACATATTATGAAATTATGGACTATAAAACCATATATAAACGGCTGCTGATTCAATCCACATACATCTCTGATAATTTATTTTCCCCCTCAAAATCTTGGGATGACTTGAGAATGGACATATCTGTGTGCTTCTCAGTCATGGGTAGAATAGAAAGAAGAGTCGGGACTGAAGTCAAGTTAAATCTAATGTTGGCCATGCCATTCAGCCTCATCAGCTTCAGTGTCCTCATTTGCAAACTGAAGATAATTTCCACCTCAAAGGATTTCTGGGAGAATGAAATGAATGAATGAATGGGAAACTGCCTAGCACAGGTTGTTATTCAAGAGAAGAAGCTTAATGGTTTCTTTCAAATGAGAATGGTGAAAAAATATATATATAATAAAAAATATAAAAAAGAAGTGAAATCTGGATAAACACTGTTGTCAAGGGAGGTTGTGAATATCATTTTATCATTTATAATGATAAAAATTAGGAAATCTCCTCAGGTTATTTAAATAGAAAGTGATGGCTGGTGAACTCCCTTTCTCTGGTCTCAGGAACCCCACCTGCTTCGCTGGGAGCAGAGGGTAGAGGGGCAAGATGAGCTTTCCTGCAACTGCCCCTCCCCGCCACCCCTGCAAAGTGATTCTGCCAGAGAATCTCTTTTTCGAGATACTTCTCTGCATGCTATTTGACATGAAATTCTTACACAATCAGAAATATCAGCTCCTTTAGGATGTGTAGAGCCACATGAACAAAACCCTCCCACTAAGTGATGTAAATGGCTTTGAACATTTCAAAGAAATCCCACTGAGGCATCAAATCAGACTCTTGTTGCCTGCCCTTAACTTTTCTCTCTGCCCAGGGTCAGTCCTTTGCCTGATATTGTACCCTTTCCATTTAGAGATGTTTGGAAAAGGTGCTACTGAAAGGACAGCCTCATGCTGGGTATATTTAGTCATTCCTCACAGGAAATGATGGAAATTCCTGGCATTCTTATCAGGGAAAGGGGTGGACTCTGTTGGTGTCAGTCTTGAAGGGCTGTGGTGAGAGGAATGCGTGCAGTCCTCCTTTGTAGTTGGAGGTAGATAACTTCAAAGTGGCGCCTTCTCCAAATCCAGAGATGAAGCCAGGCTTCTGGGAAGAGGCCCAGGAGAGGAGAGACAGGCAGCTTGGTCCCCAAGCCCAAACAACCACAAGTTGAGGCATCCATGTGTTTATCTTGAGCAGCTTCCCAAAGACGGTTCGGCATCCTCTTGGTAAACTCTTTCAATCCTCTTTGCATTGAAAGCAGAAACTCATCATGTGTCTCAGAAAGAACCTTTCTTTCTGGCTATTTGGCTAAGCATATCTGTGCTGTTATTTTGCAGAAGCCCATGTAGTCTTCCGCACTGTTAGACTTTCAGTTACTCTAAACTTCTCGGCAGGAAACAGCTCAACGATTTAGAGTCACTGATTTGAAGTTTCACGTGTTGATCTTTTTGGGGGATGGGTTTGGAAGGAAGGGATGGCAGGTAAGGAGTAAGGTGAGAAGGTGTTCTGGAATAGGGCTGGGCTCTACTCAATATGGATTTCTCAGACTGCTTCCACATGCACAGCACTGTGCAGGTTAAGCTGTTAAAAATATTCTTACTAATCTGAAATTATTGTTCAAGGGAAGAGAAAAAACCCAGCTTGTTTGAAACTATAGGTACAAGGAGGCCTGTGAAGTTGTAGGTAAACAAAACTATTCAAGGACACAGTTCCATGAACACTTAGGAAAAGGTATCAGATACCCCCTTTTTGGCTGTAAGCCCTAAATAATTTTTCAGCAGTTCTTTTAGAATTTTCCCGCTTAGTTTTGAGCTCTACTCCATAGAGAATGCTTCCTTTTACTTTTTGTTACTTTTTCACAGTTTGTAATTTTTCAGATCTTTTTCTTTCATAGATATGAGTACTCCCTATAGCAGAGCTCCAAGGAAGCAATTCTGTCAAACACTAACAATGAATGTTTCCAGCTGCCCCCAGTTACTCATGGTTGACCCCAAATCTACCTGCAATTGTCACAGGTAGAACCATGTATCTCCTGCTCCTCCATCATTCCAACGTTCAACATCCTATTATAATATCAGATCATATTCCAAAGATAACACTAGAGACCCCAATGTGACCAATGAAACAAAGGTGATCTATGCCCCCCATGATCACATAGGGGCAAAGCGGACTCCAGAGGAAGGGCCTAGGATACCCAGGGCGGTGTCTGCCATTGGGCCCAAACACTGCCTTCCAGGGTGCTGGGGCAAAGAGCCTCTGTCCCTAGGTCTTCCCCCTCTCAGTTCTTAGCAGTAAAGCAGAGGGTATGATGGAACAAGAAACCATGAGGCTGCTGGAAATTGGAAGGTTCCAAGGGCCTACTAAATCCTGGGCCCCATGTTCAAGCAGCAAGACCAAAAGGTTGAAGAGGGAACCTAATATCAGAATAATGGGCAACACTTATGGGACACTCACAGAGCCTGGCTAATCCAGAATCACATCTAGTTCCCCAACACCCCCATGAAGTAGGCCAAATTTTATGAGAGGAAACTTGACACTTTACAATATTAAACAATAATGGGCCCAAGGTCATAGAGTTGGTGAGTGTTGGAACTCAGATCCAAACCCATATACTTGGTCTCAGCACCCGCACACCTAGCTACTGACCCCCCAAAATGAAAAGCAGCCATCAAGTGGGAAAGATGACACCTGGCCTGCTGGCCTTATGGAGTTGTGAAGAACAAAATCATTTGTAAGTCCTTTGGGAAGATAAAAATGATACGTGAACATGAGCTGGATTTGTTATGATCGTTTCTACGTGTGTTAAAAGGCAGGATCTGGAAGTGATTGATCTTTCTTCCCATACTTCTCCCCTTCGCCTGTGGAATTTTGATGCACTTCTCCCTTGGAACTGAAATGGCGTTTTTCTTTCCTCCTACTCCATATCATTTTAATAAAATTTTTTTTAACTTGAATGAATTCATGTTAATCATATGACTAATCAAAAGGTTTCAAAAGACATTTTTGGATTGATTTATCATAAATTCCCCAATTTATAAATTTATATTTATTCCTTAGAAAATAAACTACTTTTCTTTCTCTTTCTGCTGGCTATAATAATAAAGGTTTCTAGAGCTATGTGTGATATTTTTGAAGAAAACAGTAACTGGGAAAGAAGTAGAAGATATCATTGTAGCACATATCTATAGAAAATAAATATTAATATACTGGCACCTCATTTTCCAGAGGATGAATTCTGCCAAACTGTAACCATAGTTATATCCCAAATTAATTAGCTCCGCATACTGCAGCCAAAAATCGCTGACCCTTAGAATCTGATTAAATTTACTTCATTAACCTTTCACAGTTGCCCCTCATCGAAGCTTTGGTCAGAGGAGAAAATCAGTGACAAACCCATCAGATTTTCCTGCCCGGGAAAAGGGATAAGAAGCTTGACATACAAAGAGACTCAAGAAAAAGAGAAGACCTGATTGAGACCAAAGTGCAATAATGAACCCCAAATAAACAAGGGACGACTGTCCTAAAATAATACCACATCACACGAGGTCACTGGGAAAGGCCACCCATTTTGCTCTTTATTGTAACATTGCACTGAATTTGAAAAAGCACAATATTATTATGTAAACAGCCTTGACTTTATGTAGCAAATGCTTCTGAATAACTATTTATGAACAACTTTGGAAACAAGCCACCAGGTAACAATTTACTAATACAGTAGCCCCTTCGCCCTGTGGATAATTAACTCCTGGTTCATATGTAGCCTAAATTCAGTTTGTGATCATCATACTTGCACAAAAAAAGACATACCTAAAATTAGACAATAACTAAACCTTATGTTATGTAGTCTACTTTTGCAAAAAATAAAAGCCAACGATATTACCACGTTCAGAGGTGAATCGCACCTTTATACGTCTTCAGGAATGAGGTTCCACATCTGTCGCACTCTGATACCCAGCAGTAACTATGCTAAAATACCCAGAGAGTGATGAGGGCCCTCCCTCTCAGGACAGTGATCTCACCACCTCTGTCTCTGTAGTGCTGCACTTTCAAAGCACCTGTCCATCTGGTCTCTCTCTTAGTCTCACCAAAAGCCTGCAAGGTAGACTTACCCACCTTGGCAGGTGTCACTCTGCTCACTGGGAAGATGCAACATCTTAGGCCCACAGAGTTGAAGAAACTGGTTTCAAGTTACAAAGTACAAGAGGCCCTACAGGGCTGCATCCCACTACCACCTTACACCAACGTCATCTTCTTTTAATAGTTCAAGTTTAACCGTACCTGAAGGAATGGGTTCTTGGGCTCTGCTGCTTTCAATGACGAGCTCTGGCCCCTTCTTAGGAACTGATAATCTATTTGCTTTCTATAAAACCAGGTCCAGCGTCCTAAACTCTGCAAAACTGACAAGGCTTCCCTGGTGTGGCCAGATTGGGAGTCCAGACCACGTTAGGGTTCCAGAACTACAGGGACCCTTCTAGGACACAGAAGGTGAGAGATCATCTCAACCTTAATGCTGGATCCTTCCCCAAAACTACTCTAGCTTGGGAGTTAGCGTCCAAACCCAGCTCTGGCTAACATACTTGAGCAAGGACTTATCTGGTCCTCACCTTCCTTATCCGCAAAATTAAAGGCTGATTTAGATCATCTCAAAGGCTCTTCCATCTCCAAAATTCTACTCTACCCCTAGGCTGGATATCCAACACTTGCATAAAAGCTGAATCCAAGAATTTCTCAACATCAGAAAGTCTCTTTCCCAGCCTATTCCGAGGTTTCCATTTTAATTTCATTCCTTTCTCCTACTTGTACCACTTGGTATCATTCTCTTCTCTCCTTTCTGTTTACACTGTCCAGTATTTGCATGTTGTTATAGTGTCTTCTCTGAGTCATCACCAGTTTGTGATTTCCACACATAATTTAACCACCATACATTAAATCCTTTTAGCAACATTTTTTTTAACCAAATCCCCACCCATTTAGCTAGTTACATGGTCACAAAATTTTAAATAAAATTTCTCTCAAGGTCACTCTTTTTAAAGAAACTCTTTCTCTTGGTTCTTCATGCTTCTACTGCTTTTCAAATACATACTGTCAACATTTATTTTGCCTTATTTCTACAAGTTTGATTTTTCTCTTTATTTCTGCCTTTTCATTTTTGTTTTATTTTCCTTTCCTTTATAATCCTTAGTTTCATCTTCACTCCTACTACCACCTTCAGTGAACTCACCACAGGAAAACAGAACACAAGGTACCAATCCAGAAATATGTAATTGTGTAGATACAGAACAGCAGTATGAAGGAGGGGAGAGAGAACTGAGTGTGAGCCACTTTGCCAACATATGAATGGAGGAGCTATGGGCTTGGTGCCACTGCATTCCCATTTTAAAGCCCTTTCCCCGCCCCCACCCCCAGAAAGAAATGCAGAAGTGTGTGTCCAGAAGGAAAAATGCTAAAACAAGGAGGGAGCCAGAGCAGCTGGGGGTTGTTAACTTTAATCAAAGTCCGGCCAGGATTTTTTTAAGCAACAGGAAGTAGATTCATTCTTTCATACTCTCTCCTCCCTTTCCCTCCCTCCCTCCCTCCCTCCCTCTCCCTCACACACACACACACACACACACAAACACATACATGTGCATGCACATTCTCTCTCTAATTTGTTTCTCCTCTAACCTTCATTGCCAAGGCACAGAAACAAGCTGAACAGAAAACCTCAGTTCCCCTTAACTATCTTTGGAACTTTGCAGTGCTCACTGGCAGTTCAAAGCCAAGTTGCAGAGCCTGAGCAGCATGGTCAAAGAGCGAGCACCCATGCGCAGCAGCCTAGGAGGCAGAGGAGTGTGTATTAGTCCCCCAC
>NW_011888836.1:6973991-6991596 GCF_000151845.1 Pteropus vampyrus
CACACACACACACACACACACACAAACACATACATGTGCATGCACATTCTCTCTCTAATTTGTTTCTCCTCTAACCTTCATTGCCAAGGCACAGAAACAAGCTGAACAGAAAACCTCAGTTCCCTTTAACTATCTTTGGAACTTTGCAGTGCTCACTGGCAGTTCAAAGCCAAGTTGCAGAGCCTGAGCAGCATGGTCAAAGAGCGAGCACCCATGCGCAGCAGCCTAGGAGGCAGAGGAGTGTGTATTAGTCCCCCACAGCTGCTGTAACAGAGTACCACAAATGTGGTGGCTTAAAACAACACAAAATTCTTCTCTTACAGTTATAGAGGCCAGAAATCTGAAATCAGCTTCAGTTGGCTGAAATTAAGATGTTGGTAGGGCTGCACTCCCTCTAGAAGCTCTGAACAGTAAAACCATTTTCTTGCCTTTTTTAGGTTCTTGTGGCCACCTGTGTTCTTTGGCTTCCTCCACCTTCTGCACACATCACTCCAATCTCTGCTTCCATCATCACACTGCCTTCTCCTCTCAGTGGTCAAATCTCCCTCCTCCTTCCTCTTGTAAAGACTTATGATTTTTAGAGCCCTTCCAGATAACCCAGGATAATCCACATCTCAAGCTCTTTAATTTAGTCATATCTGCAAAGCACTTTTTGCCATATAAAGTAACATTCAGGCTCCATGGATTAGAATGCGGACATCTTTGGGAGCCATATCCGGCCCACTACAGAGCACATGTGTCTAATTGGGTTTATGGGAAAAGCCTTCCTTTCACTATCCACTAACGTTGACTAAGTTATGAGCATGGAGCCCGAGAAAAGAGAAAAGATGTTTTCTAAATATCAAAACAAAGAAATGCCATGAATTTTTGTTTCTGTCTTGTCACAGGTTTACCTTTCCTACAATGTTTTGTCTATTAAGCCATATGGTTTGTATTCAGCAAATCCCATAAGCATCCCATGCCTACACACAGCTCCTGTCCTACTGCCCTCAGCATTGTGAGAAATCATCCACCTGTTAAACAAAAACTCAATTTCCAACCAGAATTGGGCCCCAGAGCCAGACATGTTCATGTGTGTCAAAGGTCCAGTAACGGTCTCGTTACTATATCCCAGGACAAGCACAGAGAAGGAAAAGAGCTTAGTTAGAACTCACCAAACCGCTTATAACCGAAGGACTGCACCTCCTCCTCCTCCGCGAAGTCGTCTGCAGAAGAAAAGACACAGTGTTAAGACTGTTGAGGCCCAGAAGTGCCAGGTCAGCGAGAGATTCAACCACTACCATCTCAACCTGCCCCACCGTCCACTTCCTCACAGTGGCTTTCCTTCCACTCCTGGAACACACCACACTTTCTAAGAAACACCACAGGGTCTTCCTCTGTTCTTTATGCAACTCCTTTTAATTCAGGTCTCAGCTAAAATGTGAAACGTTCAAGATGCCTTTCCTAACCACCACCCAGCCACCCCTTGTCACACCACCCTATTTTAATACTACTCTCTGATATCCTCATTTGTGTGTGTGTGTGTATGTGTGTGTGATCTTGGGTCCTGTGAGCAGATATTTTTCCTGTCTTGTGTCATGAATGAATCCCCTGTACCAAGAATGGTGCCTGTCACAGAACAGGGTCTTAATAAATTTTATTGAATGAATGACTAAATAATTGACTATCCAAGAGTTAAGTTATCTTTACATAACTGAGCCTACAGCCCTCCCTTTCAGACACTGGGCCCTGGGGTCATCTCTTCCACCAACTGTGGCGTCTCAGGAGCATAGCCTAACTCCTGCAGTGACAACCAAACCCTTCCCCAGTTTCCTCCCATTGGATAACGGACTGACAGATGGTTTCCCAGTGAATGCATTTCAAAAGACAGCCTTGCTGTGGGAATTCCTAAATTTCTGTGGAAACAAGAGAGATGTTAGTCCTCCAAGCTTTCTACAAAAAAAAAAAAAGAAAGAAAGAAAAGAAAGAAAAAGAAAAAGGTTGATCCCCTTTCAACTGTGAACATGACACAATTTCTTATCACATCAGTAAAGAACTTTTCATTTAACAGTTCTTCCAGGTGTGGGTCTGACAATCTATTGTGTAATTAAAGGATACTTTTGATGGCAAGTAAAGGTGTTAAGACCAGGCCTTTCCAGGGTGCCCTAACCAATATTCTTGAGTTGGTCACCATTACTGCACCAGCACACAGCAATCCAGTTCAAAAGCATTGATTTGCCACTTACTATGGACCAGAGACTGCCAAGCAGTAGGGCTTCAGAAATGGGACAAGGTCTCTTCCCTCAAGAAGTTGACAGGCTTTTAAAAGAGAGAGGCAAGTAGGGAGAAAATAAAGTCTCTGTGGTTGTCTTTTTCAGCCCCGCAAATGGGACACAGGACCTGGCTATTTCTGAACCCTGACATGTTATGGAGAAACCAAAGATGTTATGATGTCTATAATAAAATGTGATGAACCTTAGAACACTAGTTTGTTATGAAATGCTATGAAAACACATGTGAGAGAGCAATCACTTTCACCAGAGAATAGAGAGTGATATCTTTGTATTTTTACCATTGTTTCCTTATTTAGAGAATAGGGAACAGATCTTGTTTGGAATCTAGAAGGCCAGGTCTTCATAAGTAAAGTATTCCTCTGATGTCAAGGATTAAAGCTGTAGTTCTTTCTACATGGAAGAACATGCTTACAACCAAGAGAACAGCACCTTTCTCACTGACTCAATGACTGGTTAGTTCAACAAATACATATTAATCCCCTACTCTGTGCCTGCTTTACTAAGTAATTCTATCCTATAAATGGCTGCGATGCTGGGTCTAGTCTCAGTGAAAGAGAAACACTTATCTGCTGCTTCTTGTTAGAAACCGATGAATTTACTTATTCATTCTATAAATGCTTACAGTCTAAGGGAGCTGGTGAGACATGAAGATAAGTAACGATGCCACCCAGACATCAGCTTCATCTGCCAGCCCCTCTGCCACTGTGCCACGCTGGCAAAAGAATCTACTCACAGGCAGATATTGTGGGCCAAAGAGCCATCACTGAAGATTTCACAGTGGAAACAAAAGAGCAGTTTATGCTGCACCCCCAATAGCAAACAGCTTAAAATTTCCCGGTAGACATTTCTGTTCTCCCCCAAAGCTTCTTTTCTGCAGGCCCACCATTAGTTTGTTTGTTTGTTTTCTCTTTCCTCTCTGATCTTTTTTTTTTCCCCATGCAGCATTTAGTCTGACTGACTCCTTTCCCCTTCCTGAAATTTCCCTGGGAACTTCAAATTACTCATATTTTTGTTATTAAAGCAGCTCAGCTCAGCCTTCCAAATTAACAAGCCCAAACCCATTAGGCGGTTCAAGAAAACAAAGGCCTTACAGGCAACTGCCTAATAGGACTCAAGAAGGATCTTCTGCTTCTTGTCTTAGCCTTCATCCAAAAAGAATTTGCAATTCTTATAGCAGCTACTAAAAGAATACAGATTTCTATCTTCTCTAACTCTAAAATAAGATAGAAAACTATATGAGACATACAGAGTACAAGTAAAGTACCACAAATAATGTCTGACTGGGATTATCTGAAAGGTCTCATAGAGAAGTGTCTTAAATCAGTCTTTTAAAATTTTTTTTTCCTTTGGAGGGAAAGAGAATTTGAGAAACACTTCATAATAGATTTGGAAATTCATAATACATTTCTAAACTATTAGAGACACTTCAGAGAGAGAGAAAAGAAAAACTTGTTTAACTTTGTTTTACTCAGTGCTTTCAAAAGTAGACTTTAGAATCCTTTTTAATATCCTTAAAATCTGGGTAGAGTTGGCCTTAGTATAATACATAGTTCAATAGTTAGTATTGGTGTCCTCCACAGCCCGCTGCCAAATTTTCCCAGCTGTTCAGCTGACAAACAGCCAAGTCAGGCTGGTGATGAAGTTAGGCATTTAGGGAACTGAGAAAGAGAAAGATGTAGGAACTGATGGAGCTTGTGGCCATGTGGACAACCCACATCAGGCTACAAGAGCCATAGGAGAGGATAAGAGGTCAGGTGTTCCTAGTGCCTGCACATTTTTGAAGGCAAAAGGCAATGACGGGGCGCACAATGGCTGACAGATGGATGTGAGGAAGACAAACAGCTTGACATTATGTACAGTGTTATTTTCTGTCCTCAAAATCTTTTTCTCACACTGTGTAGACCCAAGCTAAGTGCATCCCAGATTGTCTGTATAGTATTGGGGGCCTACAAAGGTAATATACGCAAATAAAGACATTCTCCTTAGAGACTATCTAGTCATTTTAGCAACTGTCTTTGACACAATCTACACTACATAACTGCTACAGTCCTATGTGAGCAGAGAGTTGGTTAAGATTTAAGGCCTCTAAGTTCTGTGATGGCCCTAACTTGATACCTGCTTCTGACAGCAGCTTGTCTGGAGAGAAGAGGTAGCTTTCACATTCTAAATAACAAAATATGTTTAATTTGAGTTATATCTATGGGCATGGACTTTCTTGGCTTCCACAGCTATCCTTCAGCATTTTCATTTTAATAACACTGTCTTTTGCTTGCTTATTTCAAATTGTGACTTTTATTTTATTTTATTTTTTATTTTCCTTGGTAACTGGCACAGAGCTGCATTGGCCAGAGGTTTCATGATAGAGAATGTTGAATGGAATTCTGTTGCTGATTTATTCTTTGAGCCTTGCTATTTCAGAGCACTATGAGTTCAAGTGAAGTTTTGTTTAGCTGGCTTAGAATATCGAGGGTCATACATAATGTTCCAATCAATCTGTGGACCAAGCTGTGTGATATCTCCGTGGTTAGAAGTTACCTCTCCTTCCCTGACCCTTCGTCTGTTGGTGTGACAGCACTTAACTCCATCTGCCTTATATTCCAGTTCTGGTTTTGACTCCACCAGATGGAAAGCTACTTGAAAACAGGAAACTTGTCACACTGTAACCCTCAGCAACTAGTACATTTTATGGCACATTATAGGCACTCAATAGTTGTTGCTGAAAATTAAGCAGATTAGAATTACACAAGTGTCTTTCTCTCCCATTAGCTGGTGAATTCCTGAGAAAGATATTAAATCTTTCTCTTTTTTTTTGAATGTCCACCACATTTGGGAAAAATAAGAGAATTAATACTTAGCCAATAACTACTGAATTTCAGGTACTTCCTATTCCTCAAGTTTCTCTGTTTTACAAATAAGAAAACTGAAGCTCAGAAAAGCCACATAATTTGACCCAAGGTCTCACAGTTTGTGAGTCGCCAGACCAAGACTAAAACGATGGTCGCTGATCTCGCAGACCCAAGAAACTAAACTTTGTGCTAGCAACAGAGAAAACTAAGAAGCAATGCTTTATACCACAGAATTCTGAAAAGGCTTAGGAATTTGGGACACAGGTCATTCCAAAAGGAGAATAAAGGGGAGGCTAAAATAGGAGAACTGGTTGAACATCTGTTTAAGAAGCGGTTGACTATATTAATAATAATAATAATAATATAATAATAACAAAAGATAGATAATAACTGCTAGTGAGGATACGTAGAAACTAGAACCCTCATACGCTGTTTGTGGAAATGTAAAATGATGCAGTCATGATGGAAAACAGTCTGGTAGTTCCTCAAAAAGGTTAAACATTTCTGCTCCTAGGTAGAGACCCAAGAGAAATGAAACCATATGTCCACGCAAAGACTTGTACACAAATGTCTGTAGCAATATTATTCATAATAGTCAAGAAGTAGAAATATCCCACATGTCCATGAACTAATTAATGGATAAATAAATTACGGTACTTCTATATAATGGAATATAATTCAGCAACAAAAAAAGAATGAAGTACTGATAGATGCTACAACATGGATGAATCTTGAAAACACTAAGCTAAGTGAAAGAGGCCAGTCACAAAAGACCACATATTTTATGATTCCATTTATATGAAATGTCTACATTAGGCAAATTCATAGAGACAGAAAGCAGATTAAAGGTTGCCTAGGGCTGATGGTTTTGGGAGAAAAGGGGGGTCACTGCTAATGGGTATGGGGTTCCTTTTTGGGGTGATGACAATGTTCTAAAATTAATTGTAATGATGGTTGCAAAACCTGTAAATATATATTAAAAAGACCTACTGAATTGCACACTTTAAATGAGTGATTATGTAGTAAGTGAAAAACAAAAGCAATTGAACCTCTCTGGTCCCCCACAGAACTGGTTGACTGTCTCTCCCTGTCCACAGCAGAAGATTGAAGGTTTATTATTCAGAGAAATTAAAACAAAAGTTCTGTTGTGATACCAAGAATAGCTGAGATAAGAACTATAACAGAATCAGAGAAAAAGGCGAGAGTTTACACCATGAATGTTCAGACACTTGGTCCTCTTCTCACACTCAGTCGGCTAAACTACACCCTCGAGGCCAAAGATTGGAAGGTGTTTCCTGAGAAATCTCACCAGTTTTAAAAAAAAAGATAAACTAATGATTCTGGTTCCAAGAGGTCTCCACTGGAACAGCCCAACCAGATCAGCCTAAAATGACTGTCACGGTTCACAAAAGCCACCAAAACAAAAAAGTTCTAATTAACCTTTATAATTCTCTGCTCTTATATATGAGAATACAGTCAAGGATCTGACACAACCTCTAATATGAAAAGACAAAGATGAAAATAAAGAAAGCAGATAAAGCCATTTGGAGGAAACACACATTTTGCAGGATGGTAAAAATTTCAAAAAATATCCAAATCCTATTATCAGTATCCTTCTAGAGATCATATGTATCCATAAAATAATAGCAGATGACATAAAAAAGTAATCATCGAAGAAAAAAAGAACTCTTAGAAATTAAAAATATGATCATAGAAATAAAAGTGTAATAGAAGAATTAGAATATATAGTTGAAATATTCCAGAACGTAGGGAAAAAGGCAAAGTAAAGACAAGAAAAAAAAATTAGAGAATCAATCCAGGGGGTCCAATATTCAAACACCAGGAATAAGAACAGAAGGAGAGAGGCATTAGAGGAATAATTCAACAACATCTTCCAGTACCAAAGGATATGATTCTCCAGAATGAAAGGGCCCATCACTTCTCAGCACAAAGAAAGGAAAGAGATCTACTCCAAGACAAATCATCATAAAATTTCATAACACCGAGAACAAAAAAGATCTTAAAAGCCTCCAGACAGAAAATGAAGATTACTTACAAGAATAAATTTTAAAAAGGCTTCACATATCTCAACAGCAAAATTACAGCTGAAAGAAAATAAATCAGAGTTTCAAAATTCTAAGGCTAAATTCTTTCCAACAGAAATCTCTCAACTAAATGAATAGGTAACAGAAAGATCTTTTCAGACTTGCAGATTCTCCAAAAGTGTACCTCTCATGCACACTTTTCTCAGGGAGTTATCGGTGAATGCACACCACGAAAATAGGGACAAAGAAAAATGTGTATGTGTGTGTGCATGCGTGCATATATACACCTTAACCTAACTCTCACCCTGAGTAGACCAGAAGTCTCCACGAAAGATTCCTTCAAGAAGATGAAAATCAGAAAATACTTAATATGTTTGAACATTGCAAAGAGGTTTAGGAAAGTGAAAGAGACTTTGGGGATGAATGATGATATACACATACATAGGAAGCTAAACAAACAAAATAAGAGGATTATTAATCCAGAAGAAATGAAACTACACATAAAGAAATATGAGTCAGCTGTGAATAGCACTTACATAGTTGTAATAATGCAAACGCTGAATACTGATCTAATCAAGATTGTGACATAACTACATTGGGACGATGGAGGTGTCCATGAGGGTTGTCAGGTGGAGGGTGAAAGAACTAAACCCTCATCTGCTCTAAAAGAAAGTCAATATATAATGCCTAAAGTCAAAATAATAATAGTCTGGAAGAATATCATAAGCTTGTCACTTATGGGTCATGATATGGGTCATAGGAGAACATCTGCATAAAGGGCTACTACCAACAGTTCTTTCCGTCCCTCAGTGCAAGTCCATTTTCACTCCTCTTGAATCTGGGAGAGCCGCGTGAATTGCTTTGGCTGAGGGAACATGGCAGAAGTAGCAGTGGGTGATAGTGGGGCTTAGGCTTTAGTAGCCTCTCAGGTTCCGTTTGCACCCACTTGGCAGGCAGCTGCCCTGTGAAATGTCTGCCTGCCTTGCTGGACTAGAGGCCACCTGGAGAGCGAGGATCCCTGGAGAATGAGGGACAATGAAGGGAAGGAGAGAGAGACTGGCCAGCCCTCAGCCATTCCAGCCACCCCACCGATGTTCCAGCCTGGCCAGTGCCTCGGGAAGCAGAGACCAGCCTGGCCCAAATAGTAAAATCATGAAGAAATAAACAATTGTTTTAAGCCACAGGGTTTGGGGATGGTTTGTTAGGCATCAGTAGATAACTGAAAGAAAAATAAATGCCAAAAGAAAACGCTAAAAATGTTCTCAAGTGGTTGCCTCTGGGGAATGGAAAATGATGAAATGATGGTGGGCTGGGCAGGAAACTGCTGTTTTTCATAATAAATCTGTAATATTATTTGATTCTTTAAACTACGTGCATCTCTAAGTTTGATAAAAATCAAAAATAAAGTAAAGCAAACAAAACAAGGGAATGTGAATGGAAAATAAAAATCAGGTAGACAAAAAGAAAAGAGCCCAGGTCCAACAGAGGCTCACAATCAGAAAAGGTACCCTGCACACCGAAGGGCCAGTGTGCAAAGTCCAAACCGAGGCAATAGAATAAAAAGTTTGGACGTGAGGCCTTAAATACACGGCACAAAGTAGGTTCCGACAAATGCCAAACTGAGGAGAACAAGTTCAGACTTTTTCAGGAGCCAGGCTGAAGGACCGTGGACAGAGGCTAGGCTGAATTTAGACTTCTGTTCAAGCTGGGCTCAGTGCTGCCATCCATGCAAGCATACCCATCAGCTACTCTGTACTCTTCCTACCTTGATGCAGCCCCAGCTCTTGGACAGTCATCACTGTTACAACAAAACAGTGAAGTCCCATCCACTGTTAAAATATATAACTGCTTCCAAACAGCTGGGGAACATCCTCTGCTTTGAGCGTTCCTGCAAGCTGCCCTCAAGTGTCCCAACCACTATTACCTGTTGTGGCAGGCCTGCATCATGAGGAGGGGAGAAGGTGCCTGTGCAGGTGCCTGGTGCCACCTGGATCCCCGAGTCTATGGCCACCCTCCACTGGCCAGTGCTCCATGGAATTGCTTTCACTTGGTTGTCCGTGGAAACTGTGGCCTCCACAATGTGTCGTCTTGGTTGCTAAATATTTTACATATCCCCTTAAATGTTGCTGTGCTCTTCTGGAGGACTTTTCTCATAAGGCCAGAGGCTGATGTAATGATATAGCTTGGGCTTTAGAACTGAAAGAGCTGGGTTTGAAGACTGGCTCAACATAAGCTCATGTCTGCCTCTCAGTCTCCTACAAGATGAAAACAACAATTCCTATCTCACACATTGTCAGGAGGGAAAAGTGAACTGATGAATGGAAACACCTGACACATACCAGGTGCTGAATAAATATGAGGGTTTCTCTGAAGTAAGGGATAGAGGTGCTGATAGTAGCTACTACGCTTTAAGATCCAAAATAAATATCCTAGGACTTGAGTGCTCATGAAATACAGAATAGCTTTAGGTTTGGGTAGAAACTACTTTAATCTTCTAGTTTCAAAAGACACACAGCTTCAGTTGAAGTGAGCATGTGGGGGAGGAAGACAGCAGGAAAGTTTGATTAGCAAACGAGTAATATGAGAGGAGGGTTCAATTTGGGCTGTAGCTAATTGGCACTGAAGTATCCCTTTGATATTGAAGATTTATCTCAATGTATCTGGGGATGTAAAAATTGAAGACAGACTACTTTAACCTTGATTTAACCCTAAGAGCAGTATTGGTAATATCTGTCCTAGTTTTAAAGCTTTACAAATATAAAGCTTCATGTTGCCTCACTGGCATTTCTGAGCCATAGCTGTTAAGTATTCTGCCAGTGAATGAGCTCAGTGTAGTGTAATAAAATATCTGAGGTTCAGGATACTTTTGATGGGATAATTAGATCTGTCCTCCATTCAACAGCTCCAGGTCTTCCCTCCACCCCACCCCAAATGGATAAAGGAATTTGTAGTGATTTAAATATTTATAGATTATTCCAAATATTATAAGAGATTCATTTTGGTTACTCAGCTGCCTTCTGAATTTTATGTTTGCAATAGGATTATTTTTAGGTTCAATGATATAGTTTTTTCAAAAGTCGAAATCATAAAGACATAAATGACTCTAATTACTGGTACAACTTGTAATTCTGATGCTCGTAAAAACAGCAGATTCTTGCTTTTAGAACAAAGAGAGATACAGTACATTTTTCCTTCTGTTATAGTCCAACAAAATTAAGATTTTTAAAATTACTTTTACCCCTAAATTGATAGTAGGGGCTAAACCAGATTTCCCCCAATAGCCAACTTCAACAACTTAAGAAGTAGGAAACGAATATGACATTCAAAACCTTGACCCCAAGATCCGTTATTATTCATGGGTAATTACAGGGGAAGTGACGTGCCTTCTTTTCTCCTATGAGGGAACTTCTCATCTAATCGCATTGGTTAGGTTAATTATAGGAGAGTAAGGATGAGAATTTGAATCTCCACCTCAAAGTTTATAAGGGCCCTAGAAGAGCTTCAAATACATGGGTCATTTGGCAGGAAAAAATAATGCCATCCATTTCATTGGAGGCACACATACAAAAAAAAAATAAGTGGTCTTTGTTTAAAAAAAATTAAAAAATAAAAACTTACACATCTGTTTCATTTTGAAGTAACTTAACTTTATGCTTAGGTTGTCCAGGCAATAATGTCAAAGCAATATACTGTAATTAATTATGTGATGCACCAAAATGGAGCTGAGGAGACAAAGTTTGAGAAAACTTATGAATTTGATTTTCTCTCACTTCTCACACTGAAATAACATACTTGAAAGTTTCAGAGTGGCCCTCATGCACCATTTGCCTCTTTAATTATTATAACACTACTATTAAAATAACGTAATTTGAAATGTGAAATATAATTCAAATTAATGAATCAGCTCAAATCTCTTCTCAAAATGAAAATATCCCTGTCTTCAGCCAGCTTGGCCTCTCCTCCTGGTTCCTCCAGCCACATTTGTCTGAACCTCAAAGAGGGCACATTTGACCTTTTACCTTGGATTCCAGTTTCTGCCTAAGGGTTATCCTGCCTACGAGACTGCAAGCTCCTTGAGGACAGAGGCTATACATGTAATAAACATTTGAATATATTTAAATAATATACTAAATTAAGAATAAATGAAAGCTAGTTAGGACTTGGTGGCCCAATTGTAAATAATAAATAAAACATAAGTATAACAGCTTAATGGAAAATTCATACTACCAATAAAATAGACATGATGTCAAGTAGTAAAAATAAATAAATACATCTGTCCTAAAACTTATTTAGAAACGAATTTGTTTTGTTTTTATTCCTTCATGTCATATCCTTAGCAGATAAAAATGGACACTGGATTTGAGATACAAATCTTTAAAAATATTATGTCATCATCAGTAAGCACCTCAATAATAGTGCTCCTGGAAAAATCAGTGTTCCTTGGTACGTTAAATGTATTATATAGTTACCAGTTTTCTATCACTATCATTAACAAATGAGAAAATTGGACCATTTCACTATAATTACAAACTTCACTATAAACATGGCCCCTGAAGTATGGCTGATTTTTGACTACATTACGATGATGACAATAATACAAGTGATGGCAGATGGAGATGGACCAGGGCCAACACTGTTCCCTCCTATCCCTGAGGTCAGTGTTTAACATATTTGTAATTTGAAAATTGCTTTCATTTCAAACTGAGCTTTTGCCTTCACGGGATAAGCTACATCACTTGGTTAACTTACCATAAATGATTCACAATTGGCCATTATGTTACTGCTTGAAGTAAGCAGCAGGTTATAACAACACAGTATTACAATAACTAAAATGTCTTGAGTTCTCATTAAGTGCCAGACATCATTCCAAATGACTGACCTACACTAACCTACTTACTATTCAAAATAACTCTATCTGGTAGATGCCATTATTATCTTTCATTTGAGATAGGGAACCTAGGGGCCCTGAGAGGTTAAGTAATCTGTATGTGGTCAACAGGCCCTCTGGTTTTAGAGCCCACACTCCTTGCCATCACACTAAAATCACCAGGTTCAATACTGGGATCAGTACATAAGATTACATTTTATGAAATGGTTATATTTTAAAGTATATATTATCAGCTATAAAGTTGGACTATTTCACTTCTGAATAACAAATTGTTATATAAATATCAGCTAGTTTGCTAACATTTCTATGTCATAAGGAAGTGACTGAAGCCAAAAGAAGTTTGGCTACTTCCACAGAACCAACAAGTTAGTTTTGCATGAAGAATGTCAAATGTCCAACCTCTCAGGCTACTGAATGTGACTTCATGTGACACTGAGTTATATTCCCAAGCCATTCAGCAAGCATGAGGAAATGATATTTAATATATCCAAATCCAACAAATTTATTTAAATTTTAAATCTCCCATGTTGAAAAACATTTCTTTTATATTTTTGAGAATATTAATTGAATATTCCTGATAAATTCAGGGGTTAAGAGACTTCCTAGGATCTGTTTGGATTTTAATTTGGGATAACTAATTTCTGCTTACATTGGCTTTCACTGCTATGCAATTACAAAGGCCCCTTAAACAACTGGAAGGACCTTTTCAAGGTACTGTATTGGTTTAGGCTCTTCAAATCACTGCTTGATAGAAAAGTTACCTCCCTCAAGCTTTGAATGGCTAATGTGCTTACAAACTGTGTTGTCAGCAGTAAAGAAATAAATATTTTCTATGAAGAATGCCTATACTTCCATATCCCTTGTTTAAGATATTTATAATTATTTTTTATTTTATTTTATTTTTACTGGTTACCCACTGGTGGTTACAGTCTGTTACTGAAAATGGCACTTCTGACAATGTTTCATTGTCTCATTGTAAACCTGTCAGCAAGAGTGGTGAAGGGGCTGTTTATAGAGTTGATAGCTTCAGTGGGCCATCTATATTCATTCAGTCATAAGCAAAACTTCCCAGAAGATAAACTCTACATATGGCAGCAACCGTGGAATCTCCTTTATCTTTGCAAGAGCTCCAGTCTAGAGTCTCCTCTAGTGGCTGACTGAAGAGCACATCAATTTTTTCAGAACTTTGATGCAAGGTTATTCTAGGTCTGACAGTAGGAGCTTCTCTGTCTTGCTTACTCAGTATCTAGTAGAGTGTGACACACAGGAGATGCTTACCAAAGAGGTGCTGACTGAGTGGATTATCAGGGGGTGGCTAGGTGTAACATGTTGGATTCTGGAATCAGACTGTCTGAGTTTGAACACCAATTTCCCTACTTACTAGCTGGGTGCCCTGAGACAGGTAATTCAACCTCTCTGAGTCTGTGTTTTTCTATCTGTAAAACAGAAGGAATAATAATGCCTAGTATAGCCAATACTCAATAATGTTAGCTATTATAAAGGGAAAAATAATAAGTGGGAATGTTAAGTGACCTATCAGTCAAACCTAAGACACTGTTTGTAAACACAAACCATGGTACAAACCAACCTCATCCCTGGCATTTATCTTCTAACACATGACTCTGCTCCCTGCCTCAAGGCCACAGATGGAAACTCTGGAAGCTGGGAGAGCCTATGCCTTTGGAGTAGCAGAAAGTAAAAAACAGAAAGGGCAGGACTAGCTTGGTGGAACTGACCCCACGGTGCAGGTGGACTCTCTCCATGAATGATTTCATCAGAGCCCTATAATGCTGTCCCCCACCCCCAAACCGCCTGATTCTTTTCATTCTGATTCACTAGCTGAAGCTCCAAAGCATCATGGACAGACACACACTACCAGCAGGAAGGCTAGGCTCTGCCACAGCTCTGGTCTTCCACTCCTGGGGTCTCACCACTTCTTCTACCATAGGGAGACATGTGTGTCAGACTTGCCTTCCTGAGAGACTACCCACATTCTGGGTTGATCCAAGGCAAAACATACTTTTTTCTATCATAAGACTTAAATGTCTATTTTCCTATTTGAAAACTAATACTTCAAGGGCCATTTAACTTTTGGCAGTAGTTGCATCAACTGTTTTGTAGTAATAATTTAACGAGAATAAGTATTAAATCAGAAAATTAGACACCTAGATATGATTCAGCTTAAAAGCTATCCTCTGCCAGTTTTTCCCATTCACACCATTATCAAGTGGATGAGCCATATGGTAACAGGGGCTCATGGGAACGACCTTGGGAAACTGCACAGGAGATCACAGAAAAGATCTATACTTAGCAATAATTAAACTTTAGATGAAGAATGTCAAGTATCCCCCCAAAAAAGTCAAAAGTATAATTAGATTGTAAATTTGCCTTCCAGAAGAAGGGCAGCTCCAATTCCCAATCTGTGAAGAGAAAAAAGTCTCATTTTGTTTCCATTTCCCTTTAGAAAGTATGAATCTTTCATGTTAAATGCAGTCAGCTCTTACACGCTTGTTTGCTTATCCCAGTTAAGAACAAGACATTTTAGAGAGACACTGAGAAATCAAGGAAGCTGTGAGTTCCAAAAAACAACAGGAAGTAGAAGTATACTGCTTACTAGAGCATTTAAAAGTATTATTGCCAAATAGTATTTCAGAAATGTTTATACGCAAAGCACAAAAATAAGCAGCTGAACACTGTGTTTTGATGGCACCAACCTTCTCCCTGTGTTAAATTATGACAGTGGTTTGGACCTCTGTGGTCCCATGTGCTGGTGGTTATTTTCAGCCGTCTCTTAGGCAACAAGTGCTGCTGCACTGAAACTCACCAATATTCTCAACTTTCAGAACCAGAAATGTGATTTAGTAATGACACACCTAACTCCAGAGGAGTCAGATTCCTTCATAAAGAATGTGAATATGTTTCCAAAACCATGAGATTTATGGTGCAGTACAGCTAATTGAAAATGAAATTGGAAATAAATTAAAACCAACTACATGTTTTAATCAGTTTGGAAAACTTCAAGTATTGCAGCAATGGGGTAAGTAATTTTCTTCTAGAAAATATATAATGATGTCATTATTTTGGTACTTTGAATCCAGGATTGCAGAAAATAAAACAGAGACAGCTATTTGCTGAACGCAACAGATAGGTGACGCTGTGGTTCACGGCAGATATGAAATCACATTTTTAAAACCTGGTTTATTACAAAGGCCATGTCTAAGGTCTAAACACCAGGATTGCAAAGTCAAATAGGTACCTTAAAAAGGCATCTGACTCGCACAGGAGTTACATTTTTGCTTTGGCAAATAAACTTCTGTAACTTCAGAGGTGTCTACTAATTTTCCATTTGGCTAAAGAATGTTTTAGATTATTGCTTTAATTTTAAGCATTTACAAGGCTTGTCACTGACTTCTACCATTTAGGAAAATCAAATTCTCATGAAACGCCTTTCTGAAGCATAATGAGTTAATAACTATGTGACATTAATCATAAATCCAAGGAAAACTTTGAGTTGGTTACCTATGGCAAACTGTCAAAATAGCTCTACTTGGTAAAGGTGGCTTTCCTTTTTGGCTAGAAAGGCCCTCTGTGCTTGGCTTCAGAAGCCTTGTGTCCAGTTTCTTGGCCCCACCCCTTCCTGACTGCCCCACCAACTGTGGGTTACTCTCTGAGAGTCTCTTTTCTTCTAGTTGACAGGAGAGGTTACCATATCTGGCCTTCTAGGTCTTTCCTAACAACACAGGGAAACTGGCAAAGCTTATCTTGAGATGCCTACTACCATCCTCCTCGTTGCCAGTTCCTACTTCTTCTAGACTCACTTCCCGCATCTAAAATGTGGAGGTTCAAATGCCTACCTCATAGGGTTGTTGAGAGGGTTAATTGATAGAGTGCTTGTAGAGGGTACAGCACAGTGGCTGGCACTTCCTAGGTCCTAAAAAATGATAACTTTCCCCTCCCTTCTCCACCTCACCAACTGGACAAATGAATGCAAACTATATGGCAATAGTTGATAAACAAACCTCTTACAGAACATTTCAATTTAAGAGGTTTTCAAAGTGACTAGTCTATCCAGGGATTCACCAGTCCCTCATCCCCTCTCCCTGACTGGGGCAGAAGGTAAGTGGGGCCTTTTAGGCTGTGGCCAGACCACTGCGGTAAGCAATGAGCCTTCTCCAGAGGGGTCTGCAAGCTGATACTGAATGCAGTGTAAATCTCACAAAAATATGTTTAGGACTTTCAGATGTGTTTTCCATTGCAGATTTGAATTAACACTGAAAAGTACTCAAAGAGCAAAAACAGTCATTTATCCAGTCAAAAGCATAACACTATTTTCAGGGCTTAAGAACCCACACAGGAGCAGATGGAGTGAGTGGCTGCTTATCTTTCCAAGAATTCAAAAACTACTGGCCTCGTGACCAGCAATAAGACTAACCTCTGGCTAAAATTAGGGTAGCTGAGCCCCAGAGTAACTTTTAGCCATGTGTACTTTTTCCTTTCTGGAAGGATCTTTTAATCAGTGCTAGCTAAGGAAAGTGACTGTTTCTTAAAATGTAAATGAGAGAAGAGAAACTGAAATGGAGAGAGCAGAACAGGCACCACTGAGTTTCAAATTCTCTAGCCAGAAAGTTATATCATATCTTTTGTTTCTCTTCCCCTGGAGCGGGCCACGTTTTACCTGTTCAGTCCCCTCCCTTCTCGGGGTCTCCTGAGGTGAAGCAATGCCTCAGAAGAAGAGTTAATTAATTGGTAGGACATTATCGCTCTGGAGTGTTTACCGAGAATTGCCTTTTAGAGAAACTTAGAGCCAAACGTTACTTTTGGAGCCTGTGGAGCTTCCCAGGCATCTCCCTCAGTTAGCAACCCTGGCAAGTCTAAGCTACCGCATCGCGTGGTCTCAGGCAGCTGGAAGCTCGGTCACCGCGGTCAGATGGCATCTCGCACCCAGCCCCCTCATTCAAGTCCAGCCCGCGCGGGGACTGAAACGTGTTTTCCTAGCACAAAACCAAGAACTCGAGTCTTGTGTGAACACCATGCCGGCCCATCCCCAAACGACTGCCCTTGATGCCTCCTCAGTAATTATTTATCTCTCATATAAATCGGGGTTCTGCTGACAAACTTCTATATTTCCACTAAAGTGAAAGCTGTCCTTTTCCTTGTGATTCTGTTTAAAAGTAAGATAAAATCTAGCACTTCCCTAAACCGTCCTGCAGGGGATACCGTCCAGGGGACGATTAACGGGATGGTTTGTGTCACCCCTAAACACACGTGGGCACACCAACTCCACAGGCCGGCAAATGGAAGGGACGCCGAACAGAGGGCAGTTATTTTCCAGTCAGTAGATCTGATGGAGAAAGATGCCAAACGCACTTCCCGAGCCAGCTGAACTCCGCGGGCACCTAATCATTGCCAGATGTGGGGTGGGCGCACCGAGAACATCCCCGAGTCTCGGAGGAAAAACCCAGCCCGCCGCACATCAACTTCTCCGACGGAGAGACGGCAACAATCGGGAGCAAAGCGGTCTCCAGAAAGCGGGGAGCGCCTCAGAGCGGAAAG
>NW_011888836.1:6992211-7019446 GCF_000151845.1 Pteropus vampyrus
CCCCGCCCCGCCCTCGGGCCGGCGCTGGCCCTAGCGCAGTCACTTTCTCCCCTTGCCTCTCCTCGCCCTCGCTCTCTCCCGTTCTCTCTTTTCCGGCTTTGGACCAGCTGCGGAACCAAGTCGGAGGAAAGTGCCTCCGGGCAGTCAAGTGTTCTCCCTCGGTTTGCGCAAAGTGTGCTGCTGCTGCTGAGCTTGTTTCTATACCCCAAACTACCTAGAGCGTGGGGTGAGACAGTTGGGGAGCAGTAGTGTCACGGGGTTGGCGGGGTAAGGTTGTCCTTTCCTCAAACGGTTCTGGGGCATGGAGGGTTAGAAGATTAAACTAGGGGAGAACGTCCTCGGGGTTCAAAGTTTCTCAGTGCGCTCGTTGACCCCGAAGGAAATGGGGTAGCAAGGAAGCGTGCTCACTGTCACTCCGGGAGAGCTGTCGCTAAATCCGAGGTCACCATTAAACGCTGTCCTACAGAAGTAGGAGCAGGATTGCAACTCTTGGACCTTCCAAGAGACAGAGGCTGAGACCAAAAAACGCTTCAGATTCCCCTTGGTTGGAAAAGTCACAGATGCTTCTACCCACTGCTCTGAAATTGTCAGGTCGACCCTGTCTTATCAAGAAAAGATCCGCTTCATAATAAACTCCTTTCATTGTGGCCCGTTGTTGCCCCACTGTGTTTTTCTTTCCTTTTAGAACCGCACCCCCAACCCCATCAGACCCGATGCTTTATTACTTTGAAACATAAACTAAGTGGTGAGTGGAGTTGTGGGGAGGAAGATGCCGAAGAATTTTCTTCAATTATGAAATGAAAGATTATCACGCATTTACTAGTACATCGAAAGCAGTACAATTCTGGCTAGGCAGTTGTCACGGCTTTTCAGATTTCATCTCCCGAGGACTTGGTAAAGCGGTGTAATCGATACATTGATTCATTCTAAACAGGGAACTCTGCTCTAGTAAAAAGCAGTGCCAGAAATGAATACATTCTAAAATATTTCACAGACTGTCCATTCCAGAAGCCTCTTTTTTTTTTTTTTTTGAACATTAAGGGAAAACTTTTACATGACTAGCAAAGAAAAATACAAAAACTGGCACTTCCCCCCCCCCCCCCCCCGCTTTAGTGGTGGAAACCACAGGGTCCCTGAAGTTTATTCTGGAGACTTGCTTTCGGCTCTCACCAAGGTGCCTGTCTTGCACAGCAGATGAGAGCTTAGGATAGAATTCTCAGCCTAGAGATTACTAACCAACGCTGGATGAAGTAAGTCCATCAGTTTCTTTGAGTAATAGTTTCTCCAACCAAAAAATGGAGAGAATTTTAGGTCCACTATTTGAATTGGAAAAAATAATTAAGAAAATCCCTGAATTATAGATATGACACCAAAACACAGTCAAGAAAAAATACATTGGATTTTGTCAAAATTAAAAACTTGTGTATAAGAGGTTGCTATTGAAAGAGTGAAAAGGCAACCTACAAAATGGGATTTGCAAATACCCCTAGAAACCCACAGAAAATATCTGCAAACCACATATCTGATAAGGGGTTAATATCCAGAATATACAAAGAACTCCTACAACTCAACAACCAAAAAATCAAACAATCCAATCCAAAAATGGACAAATATTCAAATAGACATTTCTCCAAAGAAGATTTGTAAATGGCCAATAAACATATAGAAAATACTCAATATCACTAATCACTAGAGAAATACAAATCAAAACTATAATGAGATACCACTTCATACCCAGTAGGATAATTATAAAAAATAAAAATAAACAGAAAATAACAAGTGTTGGCAAGAATGTGGAGCAATTAGAACCTTCGTGCATTGCTGATAAGAATGTAAAATGATGCAGCCAACATAGAAAACAGTATGGTGGTTTCTAAAAATTTAAATATAGAATTACCATATGACCCAGAAATTCCACTTCTGGATATATACCCAAAATAATTGAAAGCAAGGACTCAAACAGATATTTATATATCCATGTTCACAGCAGCATTAGTCACAATAGCTAAAAGGTAGAAGCAAACAAAGTGTCTATCAGTGGATAAATGGATAAACAATGAAATATTATTTAGCTTTAAAAAGAAAGGAAATTCTGACACATGCTACAAAATAGATGGACCTTGAAGGTATTATGTTCAGTGAAAGAAGCCAATCACAAAAGGACAAATATTGTATTATTCCACTTAAGAGTTACCTAGTCAAATTCAAAGAGACAGAAAAGTAGAATGGTGGTTGCCAGGGACTATGGGGAGGAGATGGGGAATTAGTGTTTAATGAGTGCAGGTTTTCAAGCTTGCAAGATAAATAGTTCTGAAGATGGATGGTGGTGATGGTTGCCCAATATTGCGAATGTGCATAATGCCACTGAACTATACACTTAAAAATGGTTAAAATAGTACATTTTATATGATGTGTATTTTACACAATACAAATTTTTTTCTAACAGAATTACGAGGTTGAAAAAAACTCCCCACAAAATCCTAAACCTATCATGGTAGCCAGACTAACAGACCTGCTGATGAGAAATAGACTCAGCAACTCTTTAGGGAACAATTCCAAGGAGGATTTCTGGAAAATTGCCTCCTCTCTCAGCCCCACTACCTTCAACATAGAGTGGATTGAGCCCCACAGGTGGGTCTCAAAAGTACTAGCCTGGCTGGCATCTCCTCTGAGCCCCACTCTGGAGTATAAAAGGGCTGCAGGTTGCGGTCACATGATCATCAGCTGACCAAGATTTCTCTGTTAAGAGCTCTAGGAGCAGTAGGAGATTGAGTTGGGACTCGGGGAGGGAAGTGAAAGGCAAAGAATAGGAGAATGAAATGGTCAGAAAGGATTGAGTCAAAGCTGCAAAGATGCCTTGGACTTTTCAGTGGAAATGGGCTATAGCGCCTCCAGGTCACACTCAAACCACTCCGCCTCCAGCAGCACCAGCCATGCCCTGCATTCACATGACTTTTATAAACCTGGAGAGGGCATATTCTCATTTAATCCTCACCCCAATCCTGTGCTAGTATCACCTTTTAACTGATGAAAAAGCCCAATTGCCTTTGTCTTCTCCCTTTCCCTCAATCCCAATCCTGAAGGGGAGTAGAGTTTGGCACCCCCAAATATGCCTTGTGGATATTGATTGTTTTAAGCCGGTTATTTTTTAAGAAATGAAAGATTCAGGGAAGATCTTTGATCTTCCCCCTAACTGCCTAAAAGAATCTGGACAGAGGATCTGCTCCAAGAAGGGAGCTTTCATCATAGATACTCATGGTTTAATATGAACTAAGTGTGATAGACAGGGAGGAACCTAGCAGGGCCCATTGGATCAAAGTCCTCTCTGTGTCCCATTGTTAAAGATGGCCCAGCAAACATCTGTTTACCAAACATTTGGTTTTCTGTCTCCATGTGATTTGCCTTCCTGCCCTTTGAAGTTCCAGCACCCCCTCCCCCAGCCCCTTTCTCCTTAGCTCAAGATGGCATATAAGCTTTAAGTGCTCTATATGTCCACAGGTCCCATATTCTTTTGGAACCTCTGCATGAACATACATAATAAATTTGGCCATTTTCTCCTCTTAATCTGTCTCATGCTAATCTGATTATTATCTCAGCCAGAACTTAGAAAGGTGGGAGGAAATTGATTTTTGCGCCCCTACAATGCTCACCAAACTCTGCTTCCACTACATCCTGCATTTTTCCACTCGCTTTACCTCCCCTGCCTCCCTCGCGTGAAGACCACTGTAGCGCATCAGGAATTTTGCAGAAACCCTCCAAGTGGCCTTCTGTTGCTCCACCCCAGGCTCCAACATGCAGCAGCCAGAGTGGCATCGAAGGACAGATGAGAGATCACTAAAATACTTTGGTCTCTGACCATCTCTGTGCCTCCTCTCTGGCTTGCAGTCAGTACCTCCTAGAGACTGTCAGGGGCACTACCCCCTCCCACTTGCCCACTCATTTCTCTTCCCTTCTTATGCAGCTCCTTTTGCTCCATTTCAGCCAAGCTATTCAGTGTCTCCCCAAATATCATATGCCTATTTCCATCTATGAAGGCTTGTGCCTAACATTTCACCTCAGAAAACACCCTCCTTTCTCCATCATGTCAGTACATTTAGCCATGTCTGCCTTAACAACGCAACTCTTTGTTTAGAAATGGACCCCTTCATCCAGCAAGCAAGACTTACCTGATTATTATATACTAGGCACTGTGCTACATGTTGCTTATAATGCAAAGCTGGGTCAAACAGTTTTCCTTCCAGGAGTCTGGTAGGTGAAACAAGGCTTTTCAGAGAGAATCTACAGTAAAGATTGCAAGTGAGAAATAGTCAATGTCATGAGAGATACAGATAAAGTGCTAGAGAAAGAAAGAAGGTAATGACTTTGACTAAGGCAACATAGAAAGCTGCATTCAGACTGGGCCTTAAAGGATGGTTGAGATTCGAATGAACATGGGAAATGCTCAACCTCCAGACCAGTAGGTTGAACAAAGAGGTCTGGAGCCACTTATAACAGAATCACTCAGGGGTATCTTCAGAAAGTGCAGATGGTTGGGCTTCACCTCAGATCTCCATGTTAGAATCTTTCTGGGAGAGGCTGAGATACTTCCCCTGCTGATTTCCATGCTTGTTAAACTTGGAGGATCATCACAGTAGACTAAGAGCTTCTTAAAAGAAGAACCATGTCTTCATCTTTGTAACAACAGCTTCTAGCAATTAACATTCAATGAAAAACCGAATAAACATAAAAGGGATTAACTATGGGGGTAGAGCCTTAAAAATGAAGAGCAGGGAAAGCGAAATGAATGGAATGCCCCTAGAATAGCCATCAATGAATGATGATACTCCATGCTCTGAAAATCAAGCCTTTGCATATGGCCAGAGAACAGCTTAAGTATGTATGTATGTATGTATGTATGTATGTATGTATGTATGTATGTATGTATGTATTTTTGAGAAGGATATTGGCTTCTACAGCTTGGTCATCTGAGTCACTCCATATTCTCTTCCACACTTGACAGAGAATACACCTTGTTTGCCACAATAGCCATTGTGCTGTTAAGCAAGTCCACTGAAATATTATGATCCTATAAAGAGACTAATGGTGTTGTAATGGACGCCAGGGCCTATGTCTCTAACTTCCAAGATATAATTATGCTTGAGAGCTGTATGAAAAGTTTATTTGAACAATGAAATAACGTTTAGGTCTTGAACAGCTTATGAATTTTGTCAGTGTTTCTATCTTTGGTTCTTAAACTTAAGGTTTTTGAAAGATGACTCTAATCAAGAGCTGCTTTTCCTGTTGGTCCAACAAGCCAATATTTTATTCCAGTTGATGTTTCACGATTCAGAGTATCAGTCTGAAACTGTTCCTCTAGCCCACGTGGGAGCAGAAAAAGAAAATTTCCTTCCACTTTTCTAAATTTTCCTGGCTGGACTAAAAAAAAAAATTAACATGACAAAGATTAGCAAATGACCAAAATTTACTACGTATGTACATGCAGGGGTTCCATAAGAATGTGAGACCTTAATCTCATCGGGCACTTAAGGCTTATATGCCATCTTGAGCTAAGGAGAAAGGGGCTGGGGGAAGGGGTGCTGGAACTTCAAAGGGCAGGAAGGCAAATCACATGGAGACAGAAAACCAAATGTTTGGTAAACAATGTTTGCTGGGCCATCTTTAACAATGGGACACAGAGGACTTTGATCCAATGGGCCCTGCTAGGTTCCTCCCTGACTATCACACTTAGTTCATATTAAACCATGAGTATCTATGATGAAAGCTCCCTTCCTGGAGCAGGTCCTCTGTCCAGATTCTTTTAGGCAGTTAGGGGGAAGATCAAAGATCTTCCCTGAATCTTTCATTTCTTAAAAAATAACCGGCTTAAAACAATCAATATCCAAAAGGCATATTTGGGGATGCCAAACTCTGCTTTCCCCTCACAGACTACAAGGCCACCAGCAACGGGACTGTTTCTGGAGCATCTTTTTAAGTCGAAGGCCAAGAAAAATGAAAATGCGGCCCCTGGATTTCAGCTTGGAGATGTGAATAAGTCGACACATAAGCCGAAATTTCCTCTTCGTGACCTGGGAAGGTGACCGGTTGATCTGTTCCAAATCCAAAATGGTAATGATTGCTTTCCTATTAGGCTTCAGATGTATTACATCTGGACATTTCAGACTATTGACCTACATAAAAAGATTTTTAGAATTTATTTTTGCTCTTAATGTGTGTCTTTTGCAGTGACATAGATGAGATGGATTTGCTTTGGTATCATCTTTCATTTGATTTTGTCATTTGTTCTGGTGGAGATGAAGTGTGTTGATATGAGCAAATCCACAATCTGGCAATCAGCAGAATTTGACTCAAGATCCTGTTCTGTTATTAAGTACATGTCTGATTTAGAGCAGGCCTCTAACATCTCTAGCACTAACTAGTATTAGTGTAAAACAAAAGGTTTTTAGACTACATCATTTCCAAGATCTTTTTCAGCTCAAAATCTCTAACATGAAATACATATAAATACTATCTGAGTACAGAATACACACACAGAAAATATGAAAGTTGTAAATTTTGACATATTTTGAATATAGATATACATACATATATATGCATTTATATGTATAAATGTATGTATGTCTACATCCAAAAAATGTCTGAATTTCCAACTTTCACAGTGATCAACTACAAGTATATATTTATGTGTATAAATATATATACAAATCAGTAATCTGCTACAAATACACATATGAAAATATATAGACAATATACAAATATGCATATTTGTAACTGATCACTGTGAAAGTTGGAAATTCAGACAAATAAATATATTTACTTGGGATGATCACTTTTTTAAATATCAGACTGGCTCAGAGGTACATCTTTGTTTCATGTTGGTATTCCTAGTGCATACTAAGCATTCAGAAAGCATTTGTTGAATGAATAAATGAATGAATGTTCAAATACAATTGAAAAAGATCCAAAAGATAGAGGAGCTGTTTTATGTCTATCAAGTCTCACCTTCCTTTAAAATGAGCCTCTTCCTTATAGTAATAATAGTAGCCATAGCTGATATTTATTGAGTGTCTTTATGTTCTAGACCTATGCTTAACCCTTGATACACATTATGTTTTTTTATCAGATTCATAAAATACTTGAGACTTCAGGGAAATCACTTAACTTGGAGTATCAATTCCTTCATTTGAGAAATGAGGACAATAATACCTATTTTGCAACATTTTTGAAAAGATTAGAGATAATCTTTTAAAATCCCTCACACATTACCTGTCACTTAGGAGAAGCTCAGTAAATTATACTAATTTTCAATTAATTTATAATCTTATATTTTGTTTTTTAAAGTAAACAGAAGACAAGTTGAACAAAGGTATAATAGTTTTGTTCAATTATTTTATATGAAATAACCATTTGGCTGGGTAGGAAAGAGCCTAGTAAAATTAATTTTAAAAGACTGTTATATTTTTAAAAGCAAACAAGTACAAAAATAGTAGAGATCCTAAAAAGAATTACCTTATAGATAGGTTAAAATGTTTATAATTCATATGTACATTGTTACTAAGTATGGTGCTTGAACATAATTTGTTCTCTAAAGTAATTTAAATATTAACTTTATGAATATTATTTATACTATAATTTGATTAATAATGGTGAACAGGTAAACTTCTGTTAAGCTTTTGTCAAAATTGTTACAAATTCCATGTAAGTGTATCAAGATTGGTGAGGTTTCCCAGTACTGTTTTATTCCTATGTGTTGATATTATAGTCTTTCAAGACTGGCAGAGTTTTATTTTACTCTTTACTTCTTATAAATAACTAGCCATTTTCATTGGAGTTTTTGACTCATATAAATAACTTACACTACATTTTTATTTAAGGCTAAGATCCAGTAATTCTTTCCACTTTAGTTATTTATATCTTTCATTGAGGCAATACATTATTCTTGAGCTTAAAGTTTTCTTTACTTTGAATGTGCTTTCTTAGCACATATGAATAGTGCACATCAATATTCTAAAAGACTTACTTAAAAAACAAAGAGCACTAGAACTACAAATAATTTTTTAAATAAGATCTTTATTTTCATAGACTTTCTGCTGAATTTAAAAGGTGTTCATTATTGACTGCTCCTATGCTGTAGTGAATTCTCACATGGTCCATTAAGTTGGTCTGCTCTATGAATTTTAAAAGTTGTGGATTTTCAACCACACACAATTAAAATATTTAGTATTCCTGATCATGGAAGCTAAAGCCCACAAGAGTTCCACAACTTTTCTAAGCCCAAGAAAATCAAGAATAAGGTTCCATTAAGATTCCTATTAAATATATTCAAAACAAGCACATCTCAAACTGAATATAATTTTCCAATAATTGCAATTTGACTGAATGAAAAACTTGAAACTGAATTTTATAACGAAATTCTATTTAATATCTGTGGCTAATGGAATCTTTATAAAATATTAGAACCTTAAATTTTAATGTGTTGTGAGGAAAATACCCACAAGTGAGAAGCCAGCATCCTGGTCACAGCATAGATCATAGCTCGCTCTGCTGGGGCCTAATAAGTCCTACAGTGTCCTTATACATGCTCTGGGAAGCCTATTTCCCCATTTTTCGAGCAACTACTCCTGATCTTTTTCTCAAGGACCCTGATTGACACCCACCCTCTTACCCTCAGCAGATGACCTCATCTCCTCTTCTACAGAAAAACAGTGGTTATCAGGCAAGAATCCCCCCAAGTTCCTGCACTCTCCCCTGTTCCTATGCCAGCTACAACTTATCTCTCTCAGCACCTGGCCTCCCCACTTCCCGCTATTGTCACAGAAAGAGGTATCTTATCTGCCATACAGGGCTCCCCTTCCACCTGTGTTATCAAACTCCACCATCACACCCCATCCCCATCTATTATTATCGCCCTCCCCTCTCCCTCTGCCTCTAGATTCCTCTTTCACTTCCTTCACTCTTCTTTTCACCAGAGCCAAGTTCCTGCAGCCGTTTTCAATTGCAGTGCCCACTCTCCGGACCTGTTTCCACTTTCAATATTTGCTACACAACTCCTGCCACACGGTGGCGCTGGCCTTGCTATTACAAAGGTCATGCAAACCAAACCGCCAAATCCAACCGGCACTTCGCATTCCATCTTTGATGCATCCAACTGCTCTTCTATTGACCTCTCACCTTCTTGAACTTCTCTCCTCCCTGTGATAAGTGTCATCACGTCTGTGATACTCCCACCAACTCCATCCCTCTTTACTCTTGGTCTTCATTGCGGCTTCTTCATATCTGCCTTGCTTCAAAATAAGGATGTTCCAAGGATTCTGCCATCAGCTCTGCTTCCAAGTCCTTAACAACTGTCCATTTCTGATAACTTCTTTTTCCTGCCTGGACTTTTTGGATCTCCAGACACAAATATCCAATTGTTTAATCGCTTTTTCAAAACCTTTCCCTTTCACGTAGAGTTTCAAACACACAGCACGAAATTCTTATTTTAAAAAGCTCATCTCTGTATTTATATCTCTTCTTGTTCTTGATATTATTTGTACTTTCTATCTGCTAGAAGTTTTCTATTTCAAAGAAACAGCTTTGACTTTGCTTGACTTTATGTTTTTATTTTGTCTTGTTTCTCTATTTTATTTTTGCTCTTACCTTTATTATTTTCTTCCTTTCCTTTCTTTGGTTTAACTGATGTTTTTCTAGTTTTTTGAGATGAATAGCTAACCATTTGTAATTTTCTTATTTTTTTTCATTGATGGAGTTAAGTATTGTGGTAAATATTGTTATTCCTCTGGGGTGTCTAGCACCTGAACCCCCTACTATTTTTAGGTTATTTCCCACCATATGAGTGTTGAAAGGAAGAAAAACCTTCTTCCCACTATATACGAGCTGTCTCCACTTATCAAGCTATGGAATTTTAAGTTGCCAAGTATTATCTCTCAACAGTTTAGCTTCTGACATATATTGTTGCTGAAAAGAAGTTTGATATCATCTAATTGCTATTTCTTTGCCTTTGCTCTTCATTTTCTGACACGTTTTTAGGATTTTCTCTTTATTCTTGAGATCCTGTGGTTCAATTATAATGTGTTTAGGTATGAAATTATTTTTATTTATCTGCTTGGTACCAGGAGCATACTTTCAATGTAAGAACTCATGTCTTACTTCTCTTCTGGAAAATTCTCAGCCATTTACCTCTTAGAATTTTGCTTTCAAATTCCATCAATTCTCTTCTTTTGGAAGGTCTATTCAATGCACATTGGAGTCTCTTTATCTGCATATCTCTAAGTGTTTTTTTCATATTATTCGTATTTTTGTCTCTCTGTATTGGATTCCGGGTGAATTTCTTACTATTATCTTCAGTTTACTATGTCCATCTAGAGTTTACCTCTTCTACCGAATTTTATAAATTTTAATGAATACATTGTTCTGTTTCAAGATTTCTAATTTTCTTTTTCATCTTTACTATTTTTATTTTATTTCTCTCTGTGTTTATTATAATATCTCATTCTGTTATTATGGCTGTGATTCCTTCACTTATATTTTTGAGCATTCTAAGCTACTTAGAGATTTTTTAAAAAATATCCCATTCATTTAATTTCATCTGGAATGAATTCTTGTTCTGAGAGGTGATCTTGTTAGCTGTCTATGTAGATTCTTCACTTCCCTGGAATAGAATTATATGTTCACACCTTTATTCTTGCCTCACGGTAGAAGGAGTATACTTTCTCACCTCTTGACTTTGGGCTAGTCCATATGATTTGCTTTGGCCATATTTGAAGTGACTTGGAATATACCTGTGCTGTTGGACTTGACCTCTTGCTCTCTGATGGTCTGTCATGAGAAGAACATGAACAAGTAGCTGCTACCCCTCCAGCCTGGGCCCTGGAATGGGAATGTGAAGCCAACCACAAGCCCTTGGTAGCGTTTGGTTCCAGAGGGATGAGAGAAACATGGACCAGACCTGAAACCAACCTGAAGCCTGGAGCCCTGGGGCTGGTTCCTGGAACCTGGAGTCCAACCAAGCCCAGCTGCCAAGTGACACCTGCCAATAGCCCCATGTACTTGAAAATAAAATGACTATATTTTAACCTACTGAGTTTTGTTGCTCAGTATTGTTGTGACAATAGCTGATAACACATTATACTTTATTACATTAGTTTCTCCATGTTTTGAGAGTTTGGTTTGCAGGCTTATTTTAAATGAGAGGATTTCTGTTTTCCTTTCTTCTTCTCTGTGGGTATCACTACTTGTTTAGTAAATTTCAGAAGACTCCATGCAGGCCCCCTGGGAAATATATTCAGAGCCAAGTCTTGATTCTTCAGGTCCTGTCCTGGGGTAATATTGGGAATAGTCATATCTAGTCCTTGAGCCATAGGGCGGCCTGGTCCAGGCAGTGATTGTAAGCTGTATTTACATCTTCTTATCTCTCTAGGTGTGAATTTCACATAAGGTGAAGGCCTCAGTGGCAGGTGGTTGAAGCCTTTTTCAGTTTCCAATCATGTAGGAATAATTAAACCCAGCCCTGGTTTCTAGGGGTGAGCCTGGCTCACTTTTTCTACCTTGCCTAGGGTTCTTTTCATTCTTATTACCTCATGGGTCACAAACTCCACCTTCACCTACTTCCACAACCTGAGCCCAGCAGTCCCACAATTCAGTCCTGCTTATCATTTTGTACTTCTCTTCTGTATTTGGTTCAATGTTATGTTTACCTTGCTTTTGAGATGGCAATGCCATTTTAAATTTTCCTAGGTATATTTTCCCCATCATTGCTGTAAGTTTGGAGTGGGAAGGAAGTGGTTCAAAACATGAACTCATAAAGCTCTCTTGACCAGAATTCTCCTGGACATTTCTCCTTGCATGTTCACCGAGTACTTACACTTCACACAGTCAAAACAAAATTGAGATTCCACTCACCTCTTTCCCATAAAACTATTACTTTCTGTATTCCTTTTTCCGGCTAATGTTACCATTATCCAACCATTTGCTCAAGTCAGAATCCTCTTTCATTCTTTTTTCCTCACCTTCCATACGTATCTTCTTCCAGTCTGACTACCAATTCCTCCCCATGCCAGTCCTTAATTCCATCTGTGAAATCAGCCCACTAAAATACACATCTTACTCTATTACTCTATAACTGAATGTTCTCAGTTAGCTCAAGGATAAAATCCAAACTCCATAATACAGCATGGAGGGAAGGACAAGCATGATTCCCTCTCAGCCTCTAATCTAATCTATTGACAATTCCCTTATTCTCAACCAGTTTCATACCCTTTGCTCCGAATGAAATTCCCTTGCCTAGACCACCAGACCAACTCATCACACCCTCCACTCCCCATTCCTCCACTCCCCAGGCTCATCTGACAAATCTTCAAGATTCAAGAAACTTCTGTTCTGAAAATGACTTTTACAAACCCCTCACTCTCAGACTTGATTGATCCTTCCTTCATGTCCTCAAGAAATTTGATATTACAGCTCCATTATAGAACCTATCTAACTGGCAATTGTTTGCATACATTTGTTTTTCCAACTAGGCAGTAATCTCTTCTTGAGCAAACATTTTATTTTTTCAATATCTAACACCAAATCTGACATATAGCATGCACACAAACAATGCCTGTTGAATTGTTAGAATTAAATGCAGGTGAGTCTTTTTCTACAAGGTCTTCTCTTTCTCATTGATAAATGAAGAAGTTAGACTGGATGACCCCTAAGACTTCTTCCAGGCTCAGCAGTCTACCATTCTTACACCTTGAATGTATATTTTAACTATAATTCACACATAAATTACTATTTATAGATTACATCAGTAAATCGTTAAAGGTTTCAGAACTCAAAATATGGTGGTGGTATAATTAATAGTTGCTCTAATAAATGTTTCTAGTTATCCTGGGTTGTTGTTGTTGTTTTAAGCTAAAAACCAAAAAAGATAAAAAAACTATCAGGTAAAAAGTAACTTACTTCAAGTTTATATTGTACACATTACTTTTGATACTTTAATGTAGTATTTATATTTTTATTTAAAATATCTGATTATAGTTTTATTCTAGGGAATCTTTTATTTGCAGTTATTTGGATTTTATATTATTGTCTTAAAGATTTAAAACCCTGTTTAAGAGAGAGAGACCTTATCTATTGTGGTATAATTGAACTATTTTGGAAATCAGAAAGTTCATTTCAATCTCTCCCTGGCTTGGCTGCCAAAAACTTTTTAGGTTCATGTTGAAGATTTCAAGAACCTGTAAATAGCATGACATCTAAACAAAGCGTAAGTTTGGTTCAAGTCACTCGCGACCCATTAAAATTTGCTATTCATTTATTTTATTCATTCAGCAAACATTTATGCTGTATCTATTAGGAATCAAGCACACAACAGTGACAAGATAGAGTGGGTTCTGCCTTAAGAATCTTAGCACTTGTTGGGGGGAAGAAGCAATTGTATAAGCAAGAAAAATACCATATGTAGTGTTGATGAAGGACCTATGATTTAGTAATCATGACTCAGAGAAGTGCTGAGCAACAAAAAAGCAAATTCATAGAAGAAATGAGGCCATCTTTTATGGAAAAAGCAAACCCCAAACCATTGATATTTTAAGTCAGTGAGGACAAACTAGACTTCGTCAACCCCATTCTGTCCCATACTCAGATCCAACCTAAACCGTGTCTATAGTTACCATCAGCAAGCCACAGAGGGCTGCCAGAATTCATTCGGTAAACCTACACTCAGTCACTTCTCTGGGCAAGACACTCTGCTGAGTATGGAAAATACAAAGACATATCAAACATACACCCTCCTAGGCTCACTCCTACTTTCTGGGAATAATAAGGATAGCTAGCTAATATTTATTGGTCACATTAGGTGAGCAAACAATCTGCTGACTGCCTCGTGAGTATGGTTGTTACTATAATTCCCATTTTACAGATGAGGAAACTGAGGCTCTGAGAAGTTAAGTAGCTTGTTCAAGGTCCCACAGGTGATCAGGGTCAGAACCAGGACTCAAACTCATGGCTGTCTGACCTTGTGACCTTGGAGGGTTTGCCTTTACCTTTACCCACGTTGTCTGAGCCTCAGGACTGACTTGGGGGTTTGTGGAAAGCAGATGTAGTGTGTCCTTAGACAGCAGTGCTCCAGCTTTCTTGATGGGCAGGGGAAATGATGTGAACCAGAGAACTTCAGGTAGCTGGTGTGGATTACCAAAATGGATTATTTTGACCATTTCCCTCCGTTGTTCGCAAAGGTGGTTGAAATCTGTTTGATTCTTCATGGTGAATACTTTGATTTTCTTTTTCCAAAGAGTGGTGTAAAAAACTGCGGTGTGTCTACGGCCATGCCACCCTGATCTCAGAAGCTAAGCAGGGTCGGGCCTGGTTAGTTCTTGGATGGGAGACCACCTAGGAAGACCAGATACTGTAGGCATAAAAAATAACTAAATAAAAAATAAGGGATTGTAAGCTGACAAGGTTCTTGCAATCTGTGAGATCAACCAAGGGTTGCCTTGCCTAAATAATAATAATAATAATAACAATAATAATAATAATAATAATAATAATAATAATAATAATAAAAGAAAACTGTGGTGCTCATTAGGAGTGCTTTATTGGTCTTTATATATGAACTGAGTTTCGTCTAAAAATAAAATTTAAATTCTGATGGCTTTTATCTTTAGCCCTGACTGCAATGTTAATCCTATGTTCTCTATAAAACCATAGCTTACTAGAGTATAGTCATTTAGTTTCACTAATTAAATATGCATTATTTCTAACCTTAACTCATATCCAAAAAACGTGAAAATGTTTAAAAGAATCTATCTATGTACGAGTGTGTGTAAGAAAGAGAGAGACTTTTTCACTGAGACATTTTAAAGTCTGAAAGTTTTTCTGAATCATTTTAAACACGAAACAGTCCTTTCTTCCTCTTCCTTTTCTTACTTGTGTTTTTTATAAATTAGTAAAATTTGTTGCTGCTAAAAATCATTTGTAACATCTTTTCAGCCCCTTAAACAGTATTTTACAATCTTCTTGATAAAGTGAAATTGCACTCGTTCTTAAGAAAACATACTGAGTAGGACTATCTCAAGAAAGTGTAAATAATCTTATTTCCTCACCTCCTTAAGAGAATGGAGATTCATTTAGTCAAAATCTCCATTGACAACCATTTATGGAATTTCTGGATTGTTCATTATAGCGAATTGACTTATTTGGTTGTTTGTAGCACACAAGCTTAGCTCTCAATTTTGTGTATTTGCTGAGCACTTGAGAGTATAGATTTGGGGACTGTACATTCAAAATGATTAGAGTGTAACTACTAGTGTCTTCCTATTCTATTGGCTATCTTTCAACAAAGTTACTATTTGAATAAAACTGTTTATTAATCTGATCTTGCCTTCCAAAATGGTCAGGAAGCAAATCTCTCACACACACACAAAAAAACCTGTCTTATTTTTGGTGTTGGGTTAACAGTGACATATGCATCTTATTACAGCAAGTTGTACCTGCAAGACAGACTACTTCTATCATACTGTGGACCCTCAGCTGTAGAGAACAATAAATTACACATGGATCAAAAGTCAGTGGACCATTTGGAGGGAGCTGCTCAGCATCACTAGGTAAGGGGTCAGAGTGTGAGCGTTGGAGTCATACATGCCTGAATTTGAATCCCAGTTGTCCCACTAATCAGCTAAGTGACTTTGGGCAAGTTGTTTAAACTTTCTGAATCTTGCATTCCTTAAGTGTAAAATCGAGGAAATAACATAATGAACTCTCAATAAGTGCCAGCTATTATTGGTTATCAGTCTTGCAAATGCTTTTAAAAGTCCCTCATCTTGGTGATCAATCTAATTACCTATGTCTAGAATGATGGCTAATTCAATTATCTTTTCTCCACTGCTTCTGTTCTTATTTTAACGGATGTACTCTCTAATAATTTGTAGCCTCTGGCTGTTTGTAGTTATTGATGGTCTTGGTGTCTCCCACAAAGTCCTCACAACTCAGACACAAGGGATGTGAGCCCATAATTACCCAGAAAGACCAGGTCTGTCCTTTGCCACTCACACTTACTCAGGGGCTATGACTTCCCTAATTCCTGAAGGCCCAGGGCAGACCAAGGCCTAAATTTAGAACTTGTTCTTAGAAGTTGCTTTCTCCTGAAACAGATAGCTTTTAGATCATCTCTTTTTTGCACTTATTTCTTCAAACTTTACAACAAAGGCTTGTTCAGATGCCAGTCAAACATACCTGAAGATGTCTCTGTAGAACAGGGGTCCCAACCCCCAGGCTGTGGACTGGTACCAGTCTATGGCCTGTTAGGAACCAGGACAAGCCAGTGAAGCTTCGTCTGTACTTGTAGCCTCCCCCCAGCACTAGCATCACCGCCTCAGCTCTACCTCAGATCACCAGGCATTAGGTTCTCATAGGGGCACCGGTCCCTGGTGCCAAAAAGTTAGGGACTGCTGCACTAGAACATTACTTCTGACATGTTATGTTTCAAGTTCAAAATGCTTTTTAACTTAACAGGCCTTGTGATGTGGTAGAAAAAAAAAATGAATGGACTATGGGTCATGACTGTTGTTGGCCTCATTTTGAGTGAGTTGAGGGTTTTAGGTAAGTCACTCAACCCCTCTGGAGCTCTGAATCCTTGTTTGTAAAGTAAAAGTCCTCTTTAGCCCTTACATTCTGAGATCCTAGAAGCTGTTCTTCCAGGATCTCCAGCTCTTTCCATCGTAAAACTTGAAAGGGCCCTTATACAATGACATGTTTTGTGAATTTAATTTCGGTACTTTATTTTCTTTCTCAGAACATGTGCCTAGAAAGGCAGGATGAAATAAAGTACGAAGTTAACCATCCAGAATAATTCGGGCCAAAAATAAATGTTAATTAGACCATTTATTGCCTTTGCCTGGACACACTGGTTTGTCTGACCTCCCTAACCAAGTAGTGCAGTCTCTTATTTCCTACTGTCCTCAGCCTGTGAAGACCCAGCTAGATGCAGTCAGGTCTTTTACTGTCCAGACACTAATCGTAACACGATGTTTCCGGCATCCACAAGGAGAAAATACAGACTTTGAAGCTGAATCCCAGAAGGCAGAATCCTAATTGGGAACAGTAGGAAAAAAATCTATTTCAGTAGAAAATTGTCCATAGTTCAATGTGGATTTGTCTGTAATTATTCCCAATAATTACGCTCTTCACTCATCATAGCCACAATATCTAAAATAGATACAAGTCATTTTTCTCTGAGAAACAAATTGAAAAAGCAAAGACCACACCAAAATCAGGTCTTGGCATGGCAGAGAAAGCTCTTGGTAGAGCTGAGGGTGGAGGGAAGTAAGTCTGATGGATTCACTCACAGCCAGAGCAGGCTTTGTCAAGGCATCGATATCCGCTCCGTAGGCGGAGTTCCTGTCTCCTCAGAACATGTAATCAGGGGTCTTCAATTCTGGGTGGTCTGTTTTTCCAATCTATGATGCCTATTGTATTATCTTATCACTCTTCCCCTTCCCAATTTCCTCTCCTGCTTCCTCCCTACCCTCCTCTCCTTCTCCCTGTAGCTCCCTAACACCCGCTCCTTCACAGACACATTCTCTCTCACATATAGCCCATAAAGTCAAATTCAAGACTTAGTCTTTCATTATATGAAAAAACTAAAAATGACAGTGAAACATAAAGGTTATTTTCTAACATAATAGAATTTTCATGTTGGAAGTATCTTTAGAAAGTACCCAGGCAAACTACGTTTCTCTATGAGTCAGTGAGCCTGAGGAGATAAAATGACTGTCTCCTGTTGTTATAACCAGGGATTAGAAAACCCAAGTCCCCCACACTCAGATGTTCTTAGTCATCATCTGATTACAAGAACACCTTAGAAATTCATAAAGTTTTGTACTTTACAAAGCACTGTCCTATACGGGAATCAGCCTAGGAATTAGACCAGGTGGCTATTTATAACCCCTATCGCTCCTTATACAAACAACAAGGCTAAAAGAGAAAGTATTCTCCACTGGGTCACAGGACTATTAAGTGGCAGAGGCAGGACTTGAAGTCCAGAATCTTAGACCATCTGCTTTCCTGACTGTCTTCCTATGCCCTCTCACACTTGTGTTTTAGGGTTAATTTTGCATACACCAATTTATATATAATAACAGTAATGATCCGGTTTAAGTGATAAGCTCTTAAGTGTAAAATCAGCACTATAAAATGATTGGGAAAAATCTAATTGCTCAGACAGTACTTTCTGGTTCAGCCTGTAAGTACCATGGCAAACCAGATACATTCATTCAAAGTCTTCTCTTAAATTTAATACTCTAGATTTACTGCCTCATCTATCTTATCATCAATCTCACCCTAAAACTGAGGATAGAAGGAGCACAGGTACATTCTAAGGTAGGATCAACAATAAATACATGAAAAATACAAGTCGAAGCCAGCAGTTCTTGATGTCGGCCCAGTGAACCCACTTGTAGGCCTCTCCTTGGTGATATTCAAATGATATTAATGAGACCTACGTTTTAGCCTGATCTTTTCACTTAGTGTTATATCATGAATGTTTTCCATACCCACAAATATATTTCTATAACAGGATTTGTAATAGCTTCATAGAATTCCACTTTATGTATGTACTCTATTTTGTCTATCCAATCCTAGGTTGTTGAATTAAGGTTACCTCCAATTTTTCATGTTATTAACGAAAGCTAACTAAAAAAACAGCTAAATCATTTGTTATGATGCCTTTCCTATTTGAAGACAATATGAAAAAGTTCAAATAGAGCAGCTCAGGTTAATACAGCTGACAAACGAGCCAGTACGTCTTTCCCCTGAAAGGTGTTTGTTCAGTGGTTTTATTGGTGCCATGTAAAGAGAATTGGTATTTATAAGAAAAAGAGAAGCTTATTAATATCTCACTTGGGAGTAGTCATTCATTCATTCAGGTAGTCAGTCAATTATGAATATTTATTGCACATTTAGATATTCTAGGTATTGTGCTAGATGTGTACTAGACAAAGGTGACTTAAGACACATCTTGGTCAAAACTCACAGTCTGGTGGCATGAGGTGTTAGTGTATGTGTCAGTCTTCCCACCTAGAGAATGAGCTCCTTGAAGACAATAATGAAGTTAATCCCTTCTCTGCCCATGTGGCACCTACCTCTGTGATTTGTGCCTAACAATCCACAGTAAACATTTACCAAGGGAGTGAACACATTTGACCTAAAATGAATAATTGGAACCACTGAACTTTCCAAAAATGAAGAACGAACCCATGGTTATGTGAAAGAAAGGCAATTTGAATTCTTTTTTGTAATAGAAGAGACTGAACTTGAGATTTTTGGAAAATTGTATAAAAGCATCTGATCTTTTGTGTCAGCTTGCTTTTTTCCCCCTTTTACTGTTTGTTTTGGGTCTAATTCACTCAAGACATTAGTTACTAGTAACCCAGTTTCTTGTTACTAAACACCGTTAAAATTAAATTTAATTAATACAAATCTTAATGTTAAATGATTATTAAAGTATTAACCAGACATGGTTAATAATAGAATGATCTATTTATTCTTGTTCCCAATAGCCTTAATATTCCCAATAGCTTTCATTTATCCATGAAATTTGCCAAAACCTTCTTAGAATGTTAGAAGGTTCTTAGAAGGAAATTTTTATGAAAAGACTCCCTGGTTTTTGCTTATCTTTTAGAAAAAAGTTTTGAACAATCTTATATTCTGAAGCAATAAAATGTCTTATGTAAGACATTTTGATTTTTATTTATAGTAAACAAAAACTGTCTCTCAAGCTTTCTGAAAGTAATTTTGAGAAGCTATAAATGACCTGATTACAAATTCAATCAAGAAGAAAATTAGAATCATAGTATCTTAGAGCTAAGAAAGCTTAGAAATAAACACCCAATAAAGGCTCCATGTAGATTTTTGTTTGTGATGAAGTTCTGAGCACTAATAAAGTTGGGTATTGATAAGGGAGGGAAAAAAGTCATGGTCTAATGATAATCAATACACAATTTTCTAGTCACAGATGGGAAACAAGAATGAGTAGAACACAGTTCCTTCCATTGAGTTTAGAGAAGGAATTACACATGGAAGTTAATAGAGTGAGGGAGGGGCATCAGAAGGGCTAGCTACATGATTTGTGGGACCCAGTGTCAAATATAATGTGAGACCCATTTCAGAAATTATTAAACATTTCGAGACAGCAACAGCAGAGCATAAAATCAAGTACAATCTGCAAGCTCATGAAGCCAGCTTCGAATGCCCTGTCCTACCGAGTACAGGTGCTGAGGCTTTTCCTTTCATACCAATACCACCTCCCCGGATGTCAATAAGCTCACCCTCTGTTTCCCAGTAGTTACAAGAATTTCAGGCTTTAAAAGGCCCCTAAAAGGCTATATCCGCACCAGGCAGTTGTCAGGACATGGGTGACCCAAAGCAGCATTAGGGCAGTATTGTGTAGTACTGCATGCCACATAGAAGAGAAGTCTGCTTTTATGCTTCTTTTCCCTGAGTGGTTTGCTGTGTTCATTTGAATAACAATAACCTCAAAAAATCTTAAGGCAATGGGAACAAAGCAATACTTTTTTTTGCCACATCCCTCCCAGATCCTCCACAGCAAAATGTTTATATAGCATAGCAATTCTGGACCCTGCCTTAGAAGTCCCAACTAGGCCCACCCACCTTCACAAACTTTGCCTTTCCAATCCTCTCTCTGAAATGTTAAGCTAAAATCTTGTCCCCTTAAAGTGTCCTGGAAAGAGGCATGGTGCACACCAGTGAATGGCTTTGTGGAGACCACTTTGGGAAGATAATTTGGTTTAGAATCTCTTGTTGCAGAATAAGGAGCACACATGCAGCATTTGGGCCAGGAGACAAACCACCCAAGACGATTGCACCTGGACTTCTACTATGCTCTATGTCACTTGAAAAATGAAAATGGAACATATCTTCTACTTTGGGCCAACATATTCTGACACCAAATTGACAAGTAGTTGCGATGGGTGTGAATCAGTGGTGGATTGTACAGGGTGATGAACCGGAATTGAACTAGAACCCAAGGTCCAACTTTCTTGCTTTGATTCAGCCTCTTTCTGGCTGTATGAGTTTAGGTAAATCTCATAATTTCTCTGGGTCTCAATGACCTTGTCTCTTTAATGAGGAGTTTGGAATCTCTCAACTTTTGCATCTCTTCCTATTAAAGAAGAGAAATTCTATGCACATTTTGTTGAAAAGGTATTGAGGGATGATAGGGCAAGGAAAGAGAAAAGAGTCTGTTTAAGAGACAAAGAGTTTGTTCATTGACATAAACAATGAAATACCCAGGGAGGGTGAATCATGTCCAGGAAACCAGAGAAGACAAGAGAAAGGACTAATATTTAGGAATTGAGATAATTAGCTACAGAACATGTCAGGGTGGTGGGCCTGGGAGATGAAGTATGTTCAAGGGCAAGTTCTTGGCTTTGTGTAACATAAGAGGCGGGAAAAATAGCTGGATGGGATACAGATTTTAATTTCAAACTTCCAAGAGGTTATTATAAACAACTGGAAAGATGGTTGTTTTAAATCGTGTTTAATGTGAGTATTCACTTGTTGGCAGTGATCAACATTTCCTATAAATTCCACTTACATCTTATGGAATGAAGCCGTAAAGTGTAACGTGTATGTGTAACGTGTAAGGAGAAGAGGTGAAGAAAGAGCAGCGAAGGAAACTTGGAGCCTGAGCACTTGGCATGAAAAATTGGGGAAATTGAACTCCCTCCTTTTATTCTTTTTGGAACTGATGGTGAACAATTGCCTTTTGAATGGCTGTGTTCTTATTAATATACATTTTTTTGCTTTGCTTTTGGGTATTAAGTGTGCTCTCCAGAGAATGGTTCAAAGCATTTAAAATAGCATTTGTCAATTTCTCCTTCTAATTAATACCAAGTGGTTTCATTCAAACCAAAGTTTCAGGCTGATTCCATATAAGCAAAATTAACTGTAGAGTTGAACTTCAGTGCCAGAATGACCTAGCTTCAGATCCCTGACCCATCATTTCTTAGCTATGTGACCTTAAAAAAATGATTTAACCTATCAGAATTTCAAATGCATCTTTTTTTTAATAATGAGGATTGTTATGCATATTAAATGAGACAAAATATGTAAAACATCTAACACAGTTCTTGACACACAGTAGGAACTCAACAAACAGAAACTATTCCTCTTTTTCCCACCTGTGACTCTCTCTCTCCTAGAGAAGCATGTGATTTTGGTGGTCTGGGTTGTTTGTCCAGAGACACTTACATCGGTTACATTATCGAGATGACCACTTATCCTACTGGGTAGGTGCCTGCAGAGGAAGGCTTAGCTAAGAGACTCTGCTTCAAAACATCTTAGCTCCTTTTTTGACCCATGTGAATACCTCATGCATGGGCTCATGTAGTCGCATGAGCCTGCAGTGCCCATTCTGTCTTTCTCACCCAACCCTGCTTTCAGGCTCATCCCAGTAGGTAACTCATGCAGACACCTTCTCCGATCCCTTCAGTTATGGGTCCTCTCACAGTACACTGTGCACACCAGGGTGAATTTCCCTCACCACTTTGTATTGCCGTTATCTATTTATGTGTCCGGCTTCCCTCTAGTCTATGTGTTGCAAGGGCAAGGAACATAGCCCCCAGTTCATGATAGGCATGTAATATTTGTTGAATGAAAGAATAAAAATCACATACCTAAAACTGTCTTTTCCCATAAAGTTCCCATCATGGTGGATGCCATCTAATTCTTCTAGAAGTGCCCTCTGAAGACCCCAGCAAAACTTTTCTTACTTCTTATTACCCCAAATGGGCCCATGTGACAATCCCTGACCAGGAATGGTGGCCAGAGGCTGAGATTATGTGATAAACTGAGCCATACACTCAGCACTTCAATGCAAGGGTGTAATATTTTCCCCTAAAGCACATGCCTATATTTGGTTGGGTGGCTATTTAAATAAAAGTGGAATAGTTACCAAGAACAGGGGGAACGGATGTTGAGAAGATGCTACAATATTCAGAATATCAATGGATAGAATCAGCGGGTGTTGATGCATAATTAATTTTGTTTTAGAATGTTGTTGCTCTCATATGACCTATTTATATAATTTTGATTAGGTTCTGATTTACTAAAGCTGAAATTGGGGGAAACATGTATGGACCCAAGCAATGGCCTTGGCACCAAGATGTTGGGGGTACTTGGTTCCAAAATGGATTTGGCAGTGTTCATGTAGTGAACGTGGGAAGCCAAGTGCTCCCAAGAATTAAACATTACTGGATGACACCTACAAAGGCATCTCCTAACCATTCTCTTCTGATAGAGAACATGATAGGAGAGAATAGGCTTGCCTATCCTATATCTTTTGACAATGCTTCTATGACTTTTCATGAGGAGGAGATGAACTGAGAGCAGATTTCAAAATGTACATTTAGAAAATAAGACGACATTATATATGATGTTCTGTCAAAATGCACTTCTCAGAGTTAAATCTGGAGTGTTGCCTTGCCTCTGTCTAACTCCATGAAACCAAGATAAAGTTTCCTGAGGTTCTTCATATCAGACTAGCCCTTCTCTCCTCAGCCTTAGAAGAGCCATTACAAGGACCCTTTGTCTTAGTAGTAGAAATACATTTCACTCCCCTACTCAAAAATCTACGATGGACCCTCACGCTTAAGGGCAGCTGCATTCTGCTTCTAACAGTTCTTATCAGACTTATTCACACACCCCACATTCCAGGAAGCCCAGACATACGTGTATGCTGTTCTCAACCCTCTGTACCTCTTTATCAGCTCAACCCATGACTGCTCAAACCATTTCTTCACCCTTGAATGTCCTCCTTCCACCATCCTTCCTTTCAAGTCCCATCTCACATATTCCCTCCTCCCCATTTCAGGCTTATCTCTCAGCCTGAAATGATCAGGCCTCTAGCTCTTTGCGTATATGTATCAAATGTATGAAACAGAAGATAGGTCTGCTTACAATATCTTCCGTTCATTCCTAAAAGTTACTTTTATTGGGAATTATCTCCACATGGGTAATAACAGTTTGAAAATAGATATTTGTGAACCAGGGTAGTATTTAATCCATAGAAACACATTCATAGTAGAGAACAATAATTAAGATCTCAATTTATTTTGCATTTTCTTTTACGTCAACATTTTTTTCTTTGCTGTTATAGAAAGGCATACACTCTCAGTTGCAGCCCCAAATTTTGTGGGACATAGTGCTATTTTAGGAGTAAAAATTGAAGTGCTGATATGTATATCTTGATTAATTAGAAAACAGTTCTCCTTCCCTTCCTTTTTTCATGTACCCCCTTCTCTTTTTTCTATTTGAATTGGCATGTAGATGTGGTGGCTTTGCCAAATGAGTAAGCTGAAAGGAGAAAATTTATTTTTTTCATCCAGAAGAGTGTCAGCGTTGTTCTGGGGTGGGAAAGGTGTTGATATGTGTCCTGGCAGACCCTATCCCAAGAAAAGCAGAAAAAGTGTTTGAGGAAAATCCAGCACGAATCAATGGATTGTCTGACAGCTTAAATAAGTATGCTTGCACTAAACGATCTAAAACTGGTTGTCTTTTCAAATGAAATATGAGCAAGTCTAGATGCAAGACAATAGAATAATTCTAAGCCTGCTCTGATTCTAAATTTTAGTTAAACATGTATACATAGCAACATGCACAGAAGTAGTCATCATTCTGACTCTGCAGTTTTCATGGGCTATTGCTAATGAGTTCCATAAGATGGTAGTGAAAATGGCTTGTCACTATTTTGTCACATATATAGACAGCCCAAATCTTATATATAGGTCCCAGTAGGAGCTTTTCTACTTACATCAATTAATCAAAAACTTCTAGCAATTTTTGAGTGCTTATCAACACTGACAGGAGGTGCTGATCCCAGGGGCAATTTCACTGAGCAAATTCTTACTGTAAATCCTGACAGGTGCCTCAGGAACTGAGAGGCTTCTGCTATATATGCTTATGAGAAAATTAAGAAAATGAATGAACTCTTAGCAAGCTGTTTGGGCTGAGAGTTTGGGATACCAAGGGGTTAACGGGACCTGAGTGATTAATGGGATTGGTGGTTGTGCCAGCTGGGAGGGCAGCAACACATTCAGGCCAGAGAAGCCTACTACTCATCTCTCCATCCCCACTGCAGCTAGAGACAACTTTCCAAGGTGGATGAGGTGAGGCAGGCAGACCAAAAATCAGGCCCAGGCCATCACCCACCCCCAACTCCCTTCTGTGCCATCTAGAGCAGCAGTCCATAGGTGTGAGAAGAAAAAAAATTAAGATCTCTGTTTATATAAAAATTCTGTTCTAAAAATAAGAAAAATTAAGATTTCTTAATACTTAATATAAACTGCCACTGGAACCTGTATTCCAACAGTTTGTTAGGTTCACACACACTATGTTTACTAAGAAAAGAATGGGGATCTCATTTTATGTTCACTTTCTGTATATTTCAAGGTTTTAAAGATGTCTTTGCTGAGATTGATTTTCTAAAAATGAGATTATAGTAAGATGGAAACTGACCAAGATAGTCTTCCATACCATTGATTATCTTGGGGCAAAACATTTGAAAGGATAGTTGAATATAGAGATAAGTTATTCATTTTTTACATGACAGTTTCAAATTTACTGTCATGACAAATAGCGGTCAGTAGTTTACTACTCAACATAGTATTTTTTAAGTAAATACTCTTAGGTTAGACCTTTACCTTATATTATATACAAAAATTAACTCAAAATAAGTTGAAGACCTAAATGTAAGAGCCAGAACCATAAATTTTAGGAGAAAACATGGGAGACTGTTTTATGACATCAGATTTGGCAATGATTTCTTGGGTATGATACTAAACTCATGAGAAAAAAAAAGCAAATATAAGTAAATTGTACTTTACCAAAATTTAAAACTTTTATGCATCAATGAACACTACAACAGAGTGAAAAGGCAACCCACAGAATGAGAGTAAAGATTTGCAAACCATATATCTGATAAGGAATGAATGTCCACAGACATTTTTTGTCATTTTTTGTTATTGAGAACTACAACTCAATAACAAAAAACAAAAATTCAAAAATGGGCAAAGGGCTTAAATAGACATTTGTTCAGAGAAGATGTGCAGATAGTAATACACATATGAAAAGATGCTCAACATCACTAATCATTAGGGAAATGCAAATCAAAACCACAATGAAATACCACTTTATACCCATTAGGATGGCTATTATCTCACACACACACACACACACACACACACCCCACAAACAAAAATAAAAAAAAGACAAGTGTTGGTGAGAATGTGGAAAAATTAGTACCCTTGTACATTACAGGTGTAAATGTAAAATGGTGCAGGTGCTATGGAAAACAATTTTGATTCTCAAAAAATTAAACATGGAATTATCATATAATCCAGCATTTCCACTTCTGGGTATATACCCAAAAGAACTGAAAGAAGGAACTTGAACAGATATTTGTACACCCATGTTCACAGCAGCATTATTCGCAATAGCCAAACAGTGAAAAACAACTCAAATGTCAATTGAAAGATAAAAAGGTGAATAAAATGTGATGTATACAAACAATGGAGTATTATTCACTCTGAAAAAGGAAGGAAATTCTGGCACATGCTACAACACAGATGAACCCCGAAGATATTATACTAAGTGAAATAAGTCAGATACAAAAGGACAAATATTATATAATTCTAATTATATGACATACCTAGAGTAGTCAAATTCATAGAGACAGAAAATAGAATGGTGTTTGCTAGGTGGTTGGAGAGAGAGAAAAATGGGAAGTTATCGTTTAATGAGTACAGATTTTTAGGTTTACGAGATGAAACATTCTGGAAGTGGATGGTGGTGGTTACACAACAATGTGAATTTTACCACTAAATTGTACACTTAAAAATGGTTAAAATGGTAACTTTTCTGTTATATATGTTTATCACAATAAAAAAATAGATAAATAAAAATAGACACTCCTACTCTGTCACTTCATGATAAAGGTGATGTGTTCACAATGAGTGAGAAAGTAAATATCATCTGAATGAAATTTGTGCTATGGAAGAAAGCATTGTGAAGCTAGATGTCTGGAAAAATTCCCATAATTACAGAATTCTGTTACCAAAAATAGTGTCATCTATAAAAACCTTGATATCTGCATTTTTTAAAAAGTTGCAGAGAGAATTTATAGCTTCTTTTTAAGAATTTCAGTCAGTTTAGTTAGTTTTGAATCCACTTTTGAATG
>NW_011888836.1:7020231-7023297 GCF_000151845.1 Pteropus vampyrus
AGATAAACCTGGAGCATCTAGTAGTACTAGAAAGTAGAGAATTGCCACCCAAACAAAAGCATGGTGGCATGTCAAAGGGACAGAAGAGCCAACCTAAAAGAACTCCCAATGGCCAAAGCTGGAAAAATTTGTTTGATAGATAGCATAATATTGGCTTATAACCAACTATAAAATAAATATCCACTAGTCAAGGCTGATATGAATAAATGAGAGAAAAAGAGACAAATCTTCTTCACAGAAGAGTTACAAACAATATATGTAGATACAATCCCTCCAGAAGGTAGAGTTTATTTTCTAACCCATTTCTCACTGCCATGAGGGTGGGCTGGACATAGTGACTTGCTTCCAAAGAATAGAGTAGGGAAAGGGAAAAATAATAACTCTGCAGTGGAGAAAATTGTCAAACACTGCCTTAACCAAGTGATGGCTAACATTTCTGTGATGTCATATGGCCCTCATGCACCCCTGACATATAATGAGAAGTGCACCTTTGCATTCGTTCCAAAAAAATCACGCCAGTCTAATCACGAGAAAAATATTAGACAAACACAGATTGAGGGGCCATTCTACAGGCTACTTGGCTGATACTACCAGAGACTCAAGGTCATGAAAAACAAGAAAAGACTGAGAAGCTGTCACAGACCAAAGGGGACTGGGAGACACAACAACTAAATGCAATGTGGACCCTGGGTTGGATCCTGGGGCTGAAAGAGAACATCAAAGTGGTGAATTCCAAGTAAGTCTGGAGTTTACTTAACATATACCCATGTCAGTTTCTAAGTTTTCACAAATGTACCACAGTAATGTAAGATGTAAGCAATGGGGGAATGGAGTTTTTACTACTATCTGACTTTTTGTAAATCTACAATTATTCCAAAATAAAGAGTACATTTTTAAAGTATCAAAATACTTTGAATTGAGAACCAAACTTGAAAATTACTACCTCACAAAGCGTTAAACCAAGATTTCCATAAATACTGAAGTTTTGATAACACCTCCCTGAAAATTAACATTATTAATAGTTGTAGTCAGAGTAAAATTTGTTTTTGCTTAATAAAGAAAATAAATTATTTTAAAAAACATAATTTATTTTAGTTTTTGCCCTTTCCAAAAATGTCTGTTTTTTTTGTATGTTCTATAATGCAATTAATTTATTAACATTGTCATACGTTTTACAGTTTCTAGATAAGTTAACATCATATGTATGTTTAGAGTATACGTTCAAATATTTTCACAGGAATATGAGGCTAAAAAAAAGTTTGTTCATCAGTGGTTTAAGGATATAGCCAATATGTCATAATAGAAATCAAACCAGAACATCTGGGTTCAGGTTCTGGCTCCACTGTGCACTAGCTAAGTGATCGTACCTGATTCACCTTGCTTCTCTGAGCCTCAATTTTCTCATCCATGAAATCAGGATAATGATACTACCTATTTCTCAGGGTTGTTATATTGGCCAAATGAGATCATGAATGTGAAAGGCTATACAAACAGTAGTGTCCCATAAAGTGAGTGGTAAGTCACACTAAGAGGAAGTGGACTGTTCACGGTACCAATGCTAAATGCTGAAATCCAAGGTCAGAAAAGACACAAAGTGGAGAATTGATTGCAAACTGAGTAACCTAGCCAGCTTTAAAATACAGACCCTTAGTCCTTCCCAAAGTGCAGGAGGTGGCTGGAGTCAGAGTTGTGCCTGGCACCCCTTCAGGTCAGTTGGGGCCTTATAAGCAGCTGAGGTCATGAGGTCATTGAGGCCTGGAAGCTGGGCCTCAGATTTTTTCTTTTGGTTCAAAACCTTGCTCTAATCAGTTCATTCAGGGATGTTGGAGTCTGGGGAATGAATTTCTACAGGAACCACACTTGAGAAAATTGATTTATGAATGAGTAACACATTTCTCAATTTGATGGCAGATATGTTTGCCATGGAGAGTGTCGTACTTGGTCCACTGACCAGGGCCCGACTTTCTGCTTTCTTGTAAGTCTGCTTGGTGAATGGAATAAGGCAAAGAGTGAGATCATCTAGCTGGGTATTCTGCTCTGCTGCAGGAAAAAACCACATAAATCAGAACTTCTTAGTGTGCTAAATAGAAGTTTCTTTTTCCAGGTTCCCTGATAACCATCTCTTTCTGTTGCCATGACAACACGGCTTCTCCATATTATCCAATTTTTACTATAGGGGACAATCCAGGGACAAAGCATTACAGGGATGGTGCCTGCTCCTTCTGATAACCGCAGAGGCATGTTAATCTCATCAGTAACATCTCTAAACCCCACAGCAGGACTCTTTCATTCTGAGAGTGGTTCAGGCCATCTGGACCTGTCTGGGTGCATTTCAATAGCTTCAATCATGGAAACTATTGCTGTCGTAATGGTTGTTATTTAAAAAAAAAAATGCTCAGAGGGTGGTATTTCTCTCACTTGATCATCGTCATATCCTCCTCTTGACCTCCCATCCAGATGTGTCCCGTCTTAAATCTCAAGGCCTTTCTTGAGGCTGTTTGTATTTCCACCACCATGACTAAGACGTGACAATTTTGTGTGTGTGCGCACATCCAGGCACTTCTGTTTCCCTTCTCACTGATCTTTGGAGATTTGAGCCTGAAACTTACTGCTGAGACTTCCTTCCCCAGTGACTCCTTGTATAAACAAAAACAACTTGGCAAGATCCAAACAAAAAACATACAAACATCTCCTTATGTAGCACAGTTATACCATTCATTCCTCTTGGAGAAAGACTTTATGTCTTATCCCAACAAGAAGCTGGGTGCCCCAATCTATGATTATTAGGATTCTTGTCACGTAAGGTTTTGAACAATGTTTGGCCTCATTAAAAAAAAAAAAAAAAAGTTGTGTGGTGCCGCATAAAATACAACCATCTCTTTCATCCAAGTGTTTTTAAAAAGAAAAGCTGCAGAAGTTATGGATTCCACCGTCAGAGGGAAACTCCTTTGATAAAGGAATGTTTTTAATTATTTAAATACTTTCACAGCAAGAGTTCACGGTAGGTTGATTTCTAAAAGTATTACAGAGTCTCACTGCAGGTAACCATGTAACTTTGTCAGAGGC
>NW_011888836.1:7024502-7030756 GCF_000151845.1 Pteropus vampyrus
GGAATAGTCTCTGCAGAGTATGTTTAGAAATCTTTCCATTATTATGTAACTTTCTTGCTTAAAAGATGTGTTTCACCTCTTAGAACTCTTTTATCTGCCTACTTACATTGGAAAAAAGATTATTTCTTAACTCTTCCAAATGAAGATTCTCAGTGGTTTCTGAACCACTTGCCAAAAACAGAAAAGCAACACCCTCGGATCAGGGAAGACAGAAATTTTCTAACCAGATATTAACAAAAATCTTGCATAATTGGTACTTGGAACTAAAATAAAACAAATAAACAAAAAAAATTTCCAGTATTTGCAAGTGCATCTAATGATACACATCTTTCATTTTTGTATTTATATATTTTTGTGAAGTGTCTTTTTCAGCTATAAAAGTCATTAAAATCAAGGATAGAAATCAAGTGAACTTAGAACTAAATTTTCAAGTAGTTGTATCATAAGCTAGTAAACCAAAAATTTTAAACATGATAAAGTGTATTTAATGTCTCTGTGAAGGAGAGCAAAAATTGTTTAACATTAATAAATGTTTAAAATATTAATAATTATTATTAATTATTAAACATTAAATATTCTAAAGGAGTGTAGATAATTTTTATAGCCTTAAATGCATATCACAGTAAAGAATAAAGCCTGGAATTTTGTAAACTAAGCATGCTGCTTAAACAGTTAAAAAAGAGTAGCAGGGGGAAAAAGTAGAAAGAAGGCCTTCAGTCAAGATGGCAGAGTAGGTAAACACTGTTCTTGCCTCCCCTCACAACCACCTCAAAATTACAACTAAACTACAGAACCACCATCATTAAGAATCACCTGAAGTCCAGCTGAACAAAAATCCTCTAAGGATATACAGAAAAACACATGGAGACTGGTAGGAGGGTGTAGGTGCTAACAGGCTGGTCCCTGTTATCCGCATGTGGCAGTTACAAATTGGGAGGGATATCTTGGCTACAGAGGTCCCCCTGAGGAGTGAGGGGTATCGGCCCCATACCAGGCTCCTCAGCCCAAGGTTTCACTGCCAGGAAGAGAAGTCTCCATATATTCTGGCTGTGAAAACCAGCAGAGATTATAGCTGAACGCAATAAAGGGCAGCTGAAGTCCCAGCTGCTTCTCTTAAAGGGCCCTCGTGTAAAATTACTCGCTAACAGACTCACTCACTGGGAGCTCCAGAGCTGGGGTATCAGTTTGAAAGGTGACAGGGCCATATGTGGAGGAACTGAATTGTCTGGCTTCCGGGCGAGGGAGGGATGGGCAGCTTTCTTCCAGACACAAGTGCTAGCAGAAGCCATTGTTCCTTTGTTGAGCCCTCCCCAAACCTAGCATGTAGATGCAGGTGGCCACCATATCTAAGTCTCCAACAACCTGGCTAAAACCCTTTACTCTTTCCTGGTGATTCTTTGAGACTCCACTCCACCCAACTTGCAGGCACACCCAAGCCACTTCCAGTGGCTTTTCCATACAAATGGCCTCTCTTGACTCATGCCTCGGACTTTCCAAAAATCTCTCAAGGATTCAAAAACCCCAAATGAGCAGCATCTGGCCTCGGAGTGCCCTATACATCTTGCTGAGCAGTCCCGGCACTAGTGGCAGCTGGCCTCAGTTCACTACTTAGCCTCTCTCAGGCACCTCCAAGCCCAGCACAAGCAGCAATCATCTGCAGATTACTTTGTAGCTTATACCAAGTGGCCCCAAGCAGGGAACACACAATAGCTGACCTTGGCCTGCAACAGAGCCCCTCCCAAGTGTCACCAGAACCAACGCACCTGGTGGCCAGCTTCAAACCACACTAGAGCACCACCCGACTACCTCCACAAATGATACACCCAAAAGGGCAGACTCGGAAGACACCAGAGCCCTGCTAAAGCGAATCCTCCTCCATAGGGTCAGCCCCTGCACAACAGCTCCTCCACTGTAGTCCCAGCCTGTCCTCCCAGCCAATCAACATGGGAATCAATCCCTCCCATTGATGTGCAAACAGCAACCAAGGCTCAACTACAACAGGATGACACACACAACCCACACAACAGACACACCGTGAGCACCTGGCTCATGTGCCACTGAGTCCCCATAGGACACCTACTACATAAGGCCACTCTACTAAAACCAGGAGACAGAGCAGCCCTACCTAATATGTTAAAACAAAGAGAAGCGGTCAAAATGGGGAGACAAAGAAATATGTCTCACATGAAAGAACAGAACAAAGCTCTAGAAAAAGAACTAAAAATGGAGACAAGCAATCTATCAGATGCAGAGTTCAAAACACTGGTTATAATTATCTCACTGAGAACTTCAATTATCTCACTGAGAACTTCAACAAAGAGATAGGAAACATAAAAGTGGAAGTAGAAAACATAAAAAGAACCAGTCAGAAATGAAGAATGCAATAACTGAAATAAAGAATACATTAGAGAATCAACTGTAGATTGGATAAAGCAGAGAATCAAGTCAGCAATTCGGAAGATAAGGTAGCAGAAACCCAATCATAACAGCAGCAAAAAAAAAAAAAAAAAAAAAAGAGAGAGAGAGAGAATAGTTTAAGGGGCCTCTGAGACAACATCAAGTGTACCAACATTTGTATCACAGGGGTACCGGAAGGAGAAGAAAGAAAGAGAGCAAGGAATTGAAAACCTATTTGAAGAAATAATGACAGAAAACTTCCCTAACCATGTGAAGGAATCAGACATACAAACCCAGGAAACACTACCAAACAGATAAACCCAAAAGGCCAACACCATGTCCACCTCTCCAGACACTGCCCCTCCATCCTCACTCTGCCATAGTTCCACCTCCTGACCTGTTCCATCTGAGCTCTCCAGCTGGTCCTCAATTGCCCTTCTCCCTTTCCTTGCTCTCTTCCTCCCTTCATATCCCCAGCCACTCCCCTCCTGGTAGCCTCTCCTTCCTAACTTCTGTATCCAAGCCTCCTATCCTGCCCATCCCTACACTTCCTGATCCCTGGGTCTCCCTCAGATCCCCTTCTCTCAGACAGTGCAAGGCCAGGGTGGGGCCAGGGCCAGGGTTGGGACTGAGCCCCACAGCTGCCCCTCCTCACTTTTTTAATATAATTTACTAAAGAAATGGTCACATTTCAAAAGAGAGAGAGACAGAGAGAGACAGAGAGAGACAGAGAGAGAGAGAAAGAGAGAGAAAGTATCTTTAAAGCAGCAAGAGAAAAGCAGTTAGTTATCTACAGGGGAGCTCCCATAATACTGTCAGTTGATTTCTCAATAGAAACTTGCAAGCTAGAATGGACTGGCACAAAATATTCAAAGTGATGAAAAGTAAGGACCTACAACCAAGATGACTCTACCCAACAAAGCTATCATTCAGAATTGAAAAACAGATAAAGAGCTTTCAAGACAAGAAAAAGCTAAAGAACTTCATCACTACCAAATCAGTATTACCAGAAATGTTAGAGGGACATCTTTAAGAAAAAGAAAAAAATATATGAATAATAAAATGGCAATAACTACATATCTAGCAAAAATTAGTTTAAATGTAAATGGAGTAAATACTCCAATCAAAAGACATAGAGTGGCTGAATGGATAAGAAAACAAGATCCTCACATATGCTGCCTACAAGAGACTCATTTCAGATTGAAAGAAACACAGACTGAAAGTAAAGGGATGGAAAAAGATATTTCATGAAAATGGAAATGAAAAAAAAAAAGCTAGGGTAGCAATACTAATACTTGACAAAATAGACTTTTTTAGTAAAGCTATAACAAGAGACAAAGAAGGACCCAGTAATCCCACTTCTGAGTATTTGTCCGAAGAAACCCAAAACACTATTTCTAAGGACATATGCATCCATATGATAATTTCAGCATTATTTACAATAGCCAAGATTTGGATGCAACCTAGGTGTTCATCAATGGATGAATAGATAAAGAAGAGATGGTACATATATACAATGGAATATGACTGAGCCATAAAAAAAGAATGAAATCTTGCCATCTGAAACAATATGGATGGACCTAGAGGATATTGTGCTGAGTAGAGTTAGTCAGATAGAAAGACAAATGCCATATGATTTCACTTATATGTGGAGTCTAAAGAACAAAAGAAATGACCAAACAAAACAGAAACAGACTCAGATACAGAGAACATTTTGATGGTTGCCAGATGGGAAAGGGGCTTGAAGGATGGGTGGAAAGGGGAAAAGAATTAAAAAGTACAAATTGATAGTTACAAAATAATTATGGGGATGTCAAGTATAGCATAAGGAATACAGTCAATAATATTGTAATAACTATGTATGGTGTCAGATGGGTACTAGATTTATTGGGGTAATCACTTTGTAAATTATGTAAATGTCTAATCGCTATGTTGTATACCTGAAACTAATAAAATGTTGTATGTCAATGGTAATTGAAAACTAAAAAATTATTTTTAAAAATATAGAAAGAAGAAACTAATAAAGATGACAGAAATTAATGAGGGGGAGGGGAAGGCTATACTAAATAAGATCAACAAAGACAAAAATCAGTTGTTTGAAATGACCAACGAGAATGCCAAATCTCTTGCAAGACTGACCAAGAAACAAAGATAAGATAAGGCATTCATAAATAATGTTTGGAATAGAAAAGGAGACTATAGTTACAGAAGAGATTTAAAATACTATATAATAATATTATGTGAAATTTGTGCCAATAAGTTTCACAATGATAAGTGAACTATGTGAGTTACTAGGAATATTTAAATGATCAAAATTGGCTCAAGAAGAAATAAAAAATCACAATAATTCTATATACATTAAGGAAATTGAATCATAAAAGAAGTCATTAAAGAAGAACTTACAGATTTTGAAATAATTCAAAATCTTTTCTCAAAGAAAATACCAAACCTATTGTTTTACTGTTGAGTCCTACTGAACATTCAAGGATTAAAAAATTCTAAGCTTTACAATATTTTCAAGTTATAGAATAAAGGGATTAATCCCAAAATCTATTATTATGCTAGCTTAATCTTAATACCAAAACTTAACCAGACCAATAAGAGAAAGTAAAAGTATTGGCTAATCTCATTCACGAACATAGATGTAAAAATTCTAAACAAAATATTAGCAAACTGTATCCAGTAATGCATGAAAAATATATTATAACTAAGTTGGATGTATTCTAAGAATATAAAGTTGACTAAATATCAAAAAGTCAAGTAAACAGTAAACAGTTTAAAAGAAGAAAACACATCTTCTTAGAATATGGAGAAAAATCAGTTACCATTCAGAATTATAAAATAAACACCAAACACCTAAACAACAAGACACAGGAGAGAACATCTTTAATCTTATTAAAGTATCTAAACACACACACACACACACACACACACACACACACACACACACACACACACAGAGGAAACATTAAAATCATGACACATTAAAAGCAAAGCTTTTTAAATCATGAAAAAAGATAAGAATTCTCATTAACAACACTTGAAAGTCCAGGCCAACATATTAGATATTTAAAAAAAATCATGATGGTTGGAAAGAGGAACGAAAGCTTTCATCATTGTTTACATGAAAGACCCAAACTTATACATTATTAGAATTAGAAAAAGATTTGTAAAACTACAAAATACTAAATCAATATACCAAGCCAACTGCATTTCTCTTCATTAGCTACTAATGCTTAGAATATTCAAATGAAAGAAAGAAGTACCATTAGCAACAAAAAATTTAAGATACTGAGGAATAAGTCCATAGATGCATAGGAAACATGTAGAAAGTCATAAAACTTTAAAAATATATTAAATAATACTTTTTTTAAAAATGAAGAGATAAGATGTTTATAGATAAAAAGACTCAATATTTAAAGTCATAATCCCCCCCTCCCAAATGGTTTATAGAGTCAATGCAAATCCAGTCAAAATCTCGAAGAAGATTTATTATGGAATTTAACAAGATGATACTAAAATTTATAAGACCAAACAGCCAAGAATATAGCCAATAAAAGTAGCAATGAATATAATAAAGTAAACTGTTACTGGGTGAACAAATGAATGAATAAATGAAAGAGCAAAGAAAAGAAAGAATAAATTTAGAATAACCTAATTAAGTATAATAAAAATGTGTCCACGTTAAAAAATATATTACATACCTAATATATTTATGAAAAAGAAAAGAATTTGCCCTTCCAGAGATTGACTTATTGTAAAGCTGTAGTAATTAAAACAGTGAGATATTAGTATGCCAACAGACAAACAGAATCAAGGAACCAGCCATAGACCAGCATACATGGGAAATTGATAAG
>NW_011888836.1:7032414-7059692 GCF_000151845.1 Pteropus vampyrus
ACACACACACACACACACACACACACACACACAGGTGTGTGTGGGAAATGATTAGCCCAAAGTTCAAGGGAAAAGGAGATGCTGGTAGTCTCTCTCTCTCTCTCTCTCTCTCTCTCTCTCTCTCTCTCTCTCTCTCTCTCTCTCAGCAGCTCGATCATGGTTATGGGTGTTTATTCTAATATTATTCTAATATTTTTAGTTCATATACTATTGGTTATAGAAACATTTTGCATATGTAATGTATTTTTTAATTGGCAAATGACGTTTCAACAAACTGCTGAGGACAGACGTCCTGATGACAGTGAACAGAAAAATAATACTTTTGCATATGGCTGAGAGGGGAACATCAGACTGGCATGGGAGTCAAATCTTTCTTAATTCATACTGAAGTGTTTCCAGCTGAAATGTCTAATATTAGCTTCCAGGAAACCTGGGAATAGGGTAATGATGAAACAGTATTGACCATGAGTTGGTAATTGTAGCTGAATGGGTTCCTTTATATTATTCTCCCTACTATTACATCTGTGTGAGGAGGAGGAGGAAAAAGAGAAAGAAAGCTGGTGGAGAAATCTTACAGAAGAGAACTGAAACAAGTAAGGATATTTACTGATTATCTGACTGTTGAACATTCTCTGCTATAAAGAATAAAACATAGAGTCGATATAAAAAAGGAATAAAATAAAGGGGAGTTTCCAGCTCTTCATATGCAGGGAAGAGTCTAATTGGCTGGAACACATAAAAGGTACAGGCATGAAGACATAAGAGGTCCCTCCAGGTTGGCAGGGTAGGTGGAGGAGGAGGTGAGATCATAAAGTTTGGCCATGAATGATCGTACGAGCTGTATAAGAAGTCTTCCCCTTCTCTTGCTGCTGCCAAGGACCTTCATGGTCGTGCAGCAGACCAGAGCCTTTGGGCTGAAACACAAATAAGGCACTGTGGTCATCCTGGTGTGCTACACTGGCCATCAGCCACCTGACCTTGGTGGTCTACAACAAGGAAACCCACATCTCCACCAGACCATCTCATTACATGACTCTGACCTTCCAGGACTTCCATGGCTTGTGCTTGCCACCCCAGTGCCTTCCATGCATGAGTATCTGGCAGAATTCCACAGGGCTCAGGCCATATCCAACTCCCCATCACAATGCCCCACTTTACCTTCATATGCATACATCCTGTACTCAACCAGATGGATGACTGGCTGCTCTGAACTTACTGTTTGTTTTCTTGTTTTTACTCTTTTTTACATGTTATTCCTTCTACCAAGAAGTCTGCTGCTCTTTTGTCCTCCTAGACAATTCACAATCACCCGCCAGAGGGGCTGGAAGGGGACTTCCTAGAGGAGGTTCTCTCTGACCCACAGGGTGAGGGGAAACCTTCTTCCTTGTTATATAGCTTCATCCTCAGTGATACAATTATTTACAAGGCTTCTGCTCTTTTCACCCTGATGAACTGTCACTCTGTTGAATATCTCACAATTGTGAAAGAACTCTTTTTTTCGTATCTCTATGATCATCATTATACATAGAAAAATTGTCTTAAAAAAGCACACGTTTCCTATTTAAAAGATGGTAGAAGGTATCAGAGGAAGGTTATTATGTGCACAAGGAAATGTAGTTTTAGTCCTAGTTTTGTTTTTGACTTTCTGTAATTACATTTTACATGGAGTTAGCCTAGAGAACTTTCTGCTGAAATAAAGGACTGTGGGTGATGCTTTCCTCACCTGAGTATTTGCCCCTACTTCATAAGCAACCTCTCTCACCAACCCCCACCATCTACAAAGCCAGGCCAGCCCCCAAGTGAGCCAGGCATGGGGGAGATGGAGACGGCAAAGAAGGTACGGGTTTTTAGAAAGTTATAATACCAATGTCTTTCTTGAAATAAAATACACTTGGCTCGTTAAATATTAAAGCATTTTTTTAAAAAAGCAACCTGAACTACATCATGAAAACTATGCTAAAACAAAGCTGGATGCAGTTGAACTGAAGTTACTTTTTCTATTTCACTTCGGGACTCCCATGTTTATTAATCCTGGGAGAAGTACCGCCCTAACTGTAGCCAGACTTGGCAATTTAAACATCTGTCAGATCCGCAGTATCTGTTTTTATTTAGTAATGTTATATATTTTTATCCAGCACTGTTCTATTTCGCATGTGACATTTTAGTGCATGTGCAATGTTTTGGACCATATCTGTGGTACAGAGGGCAGTCACTTTAATTTATGGGTGATCTCAATTGTCACTTTCCTCAGACAGCAATGGAATTTTTCAATATCCTCGGAATAAATCCCTCCTCTGGAGCAGTAAACACAATATGACAGTGTGTCAACCACGGATTTGTTTCAAGATTATTTACTTACAATTCAACAACACTGCTGGCCTACAGAGTGCCCTGTCAGCAAAAGCTGCATTGTTTGAAGTAGCTCAGGGAAACAGCCAGGGCTTCAGAATCCAAAGAATGTAGTTTTCCTAAATACCTCAGGATTACGAGATGCTATAGAACTAATAAATTTGCTCCTTAAAATAGTCCAGAAGGAATCCTTAACTATTCCTACATGTTTGAAAGTTTAGGTTATTGATGGGGAGAGAGAATGTAGTTTTGTCCTTTAAGCTCACATAGCAAGTATCATGAGTAACTCTTCTTGTCCCATTTTCTTCTCGTTATAATTACTTTTAAAAGGCTAAAACCCAAAGGTAGATAACCTTTTGGAAGAGAAAGAAATAATGATGAAATGAAGAAAGATTATCAGTAAGAACCCCCCTGAGCGCAATCATTTAAGCAGCAAATGTTTACCTGATGCTTGTCACTACTTCCCAGGACGGGCTGGGTGAGTTCATCCACCTATGAGGTGAAATGGATTGTGCCACAGGTAGATATATCTGTCTGGTAATATAGTAACAGAATGGAATGGAATATTTTGTCACTGGTTTATTGCTTATATTTAGGCAGTAACCAAATCTAACCTATATTTACATCATCTTCTATGTGTTTTAAAATGTTTTCCTGTCTGCAATCTCATTTTTATTTCAACCACCCAGAGAAAGAAATTATCACTATCGCCATTGTACAAATCAGGAAATTTAGGCCCAGAAGACTTAAGCACCTTGCCTAAGTTCACATAGGAAATGAGTCGAAGAATGTACACAAAACCTTGGGTCTCAGTTCAGTGGTCAAAACTTCTGCTCTATCTACGACGTATTTGTGCAAATCCACATTTGTCTATCTACAAGAAACATGCACATGAACCATGTGCAGAGACTTCATCCATAGCAGTGGATTTTTTAACTGGGAGCGTGGCCATCAAGAATAAAGAATTCTCTTCTCAGCCTCCCTTGCAGCTACATGTGGCTAATGGAAGCAGAAGGTGTGTGAGCAACTTCTAGTTCATAGAAGGCTTGTGTGCTCCCTCTCTCAGCCTGGATTTCCCTGGGAGTAGAATCTGAAGCTAAAGCTTAACTGAAAGTTTATTTAGGAAGGAGGGAGAGTCAATATAAGAATGAGTTACTGAGTTCACCACTACTATAGGTGAATGATATTCAATCCCACAAGACCTTCTGAAGAGGAGGGACAAAGGGGGAAATATCCACTGATATTCATCTGTCACCGGTCAAGGTCATTGGTCAAAACTCTCCTACACCACTGAGTTATACTTGCTGTAATATCCACGAAGCCCCAGAACAGAAAGCGAGGGGTTTGGGGCCTAGGCCAAGGTGAAGCACAGCCAGGTTGCAACTGTACAACCTGGCAAAACCTGCACAGCTCTGGGCACCATAGGAGTGGTTAGGTAGGCCTGAGAAAATTTGAGGTGGTACTCAAGCGAGGCGTAATACATCTCCTTTCCTGCTAACTAAGATGCCTATCATGGGAGCCATCTTAGATTATATAATGACAAATGGACTAGGAGTGCAGGAGCAATAATATTGAAGGATCTTGGTGCCCTGGGAATATCTGAGTAGCCAGATGAGCTTATACTGTGCAAGAGAGAGAAACAAATCTCTTTTATTTAAGCAACTGTTTTTAAAAACTAAGGTAAATCTGATAATTATAAGTTATAAACATCAAACTGGAGATATTTATTCAGGGAATACAAATTTTAAGTGCCAGTAAACAGTTGACGGACCATGGTATACATGGCAATCACATTGAAAATCTCACCACCGTGTGGCTCAGTCTATGACACCAAAGAATAGGCCTAACAACTTGGTACCAAATTATTGAATCCACTCAGTGGCGTTGCCACTGAAACACAGCCCCTCCAAACACTTTATTAAATACACATATTCTTGCCTTGGAAAAGTATATTTTAAGCTAAAGCAAAGATGGTACTTTTTAAAGTACAAATATTATTATTTTTTATTAGTGTATCACACCAATTCTTAAGGAGAATCGAAATAGCCTATAGAACACAAATCATACCCTCAAGGAATAATTAAACTTTGTAGCTAATAGGTAATAAGTGACTAAGTTTGACAGAGCTTTGAATACGACAATCCTTCAAACTGCAAATAGTGACCCAAAAGGAAGATTGTGCTACATCATGAAGGAGGAGATAGGTTCAGAGAAGTTGTGCACCAAAGTAGCACAACCTGAAATGCTAGAGCTGGGACTTGAACCCAGATGTGTTTGGCTCAACAGCGCAGGCTCTACCTAGTTTACTAAATGTGACTGAATAAAGCTTTAAGCTTTGATACTCTCTGGGACTTTATGAAGTCTAAAATAACGTCACCCACCTTATACTTAAAAGGGGGACCATAAGGGAAGAGCACTGGAGTGGAGATCAGAGGATGGGTTGAGTCATTGCACTGCTGCTTGTTGTATGAACAGGAAAATTGCTGAGTAGTCTCAGGTGCTTCACTGATGAAATGGCAACAATGAAACACACAATGTAGGCTTTTTGAGATGTGGAACAAGATTGTGTGTGTCTATAGACGTGCTCTGCCCACCATAAAGCACTAAATTTGCTAAGCAGAAGGCCAGGCACAGTATTAAACTCTTTACATGGATTATCTCATTTAAAGTTGCCACTGCAACCCTATGAGCTAACTGCTTTTCCACCCTGTTTTATAGGAATTTGAAACTTAGCTTGCCTGAGATCATATAACTAGTAGTGGGTGGGGCTGGCATTCAAAGGCTCTATCTCAAGCCCGCCACCACATTGGTGCCCTACACACATGGGTCATATAGTCACAAACCTATAAATTTACATACCACTACATAATTTAAACAAAATGTACCCTATAGCTATAATATTTTTGGTTTCTCCGTATTGGAACTACCATAGGCTCTGGCAGAGGTAGAATGACAACAGTCAGAGGAAAAACCATGAGCTGTGTTGGGGATGGGGAAATTTTCCCTTTCCTTCCTAGTTTTGGCTGGTAGAATTATTAAAATGACATAAGGCAGATTAACAGGAGAAAATCAAATTTTAATACATGTGCCTGGGGAATTCACATAAGCATGAAAATTCCAAAGACAGTAAGGCAAAATGAGGTCTATATGTCATTCTGGACCAAGAAAGGGAAAGCAGGGGTCCAGGACTTCAAAGGGAAGTAAGGAAAATTTACAAGAAGATGAAAAGAGTTAATGCTTAGTAAATAAAGTTTTGCTGGGCCTCCTTGAAACAATGGGACACAGGGGGGACTTAAATCAAATGGATTTTGCTATGTTCCTCCCTGTGTACCATACCTAGTTCAGATTATAGTTATCTGTGATATCTCCCTTTCTGGAGCAGGCCCTCTATTTTAAATTCTTTTAGGCAGTAAAGGGAAGGTCAGATTATTTCAGTTCAAAATAATCTGCATGCCAGAGTAGTACATTTTGGAGATACTCATTCTGAACCCCTCATATTTGCTTTTTGGTAAGATAAAGAATACAATTCCTGAAAATGTTCTTAAGTTTATTCCATTTATCTAGACATTAATCCTAGCCTTGTAAATTTCTGGAATGGCCCCATGCTAAATTAAAATTTATTTGTTCTTGTGTATTCTAAATTAATCCCTAATGAATCAGGAATTCTAAGGTACCCTTTCCTTTACTCTGAACAACATCTAATCTAGTCTCTAAAATTCAACTGTGTTGGGAAATTAGGATGTTCAGTTTTAAAGCAGAAAGAGAGGCTCAATACTGCCTATCACTTTCTTAGGATTCACTAAATACTCACGATTTTGTTAAGTCCACAAAGACAGGTTCGTGGTGAGGTATGCATTCTCCCCGCCTTTTCGACCAAGCTTGGTAGATGAGTTAGAAGTGTGAGTTTATATCTGAGAGCTTACTTGCTTCCTCTCTCTTCCCTTTTCTCATTCCCATCTGTTATCCTTAAAGTATTATTTTTCAAAGGGCCTGTATGAAATCTGTTCTTAGAGGATGTGGGGAACTCTAAAATTAACAAAGTATGGGTTCACTCTAATTCAATGGGGCCTGAAATCACCCTGGCAGGCAAACACTTTGTATGAGGTGTAATTGAAAACAATACTACAAGTAAATGACCCAGTTTCCCATTCTAAGCTTTGTTTCATGCACAGCAGTCAGGGCAAAAGGAATCCTGATTGGTGCCAAAAGGAAAAAACAAAAAAAAACAAAAGAACATGGATTTCAGATAAGAATGATCCAGAAACCAAAGGAATTTGGAAAGGGCTTTGTACATGCAAAGTAGCAAATGCAGAACATGATGGAAAGTGGGAGGGCCAGCAATTCCGGGTGCTGAACCCACTGAGTTTCAAAAGATGTTTAACCAACATCTAAATGAAAAACCTCCATGGGGATGGTCAACTGCCAACTAGAAAGGATGAGGGAGACCTCGGTTCTTCCTGCTCTAATTGCACCCCCTTTCTTATTTGGAGGCTCAGCAGGAGGGAGCTGTAATATGATTACTTGTTCATGAGGGGATTTCAAGTTGCTGCTTCAGAGGAGACTAACATGACCTATTCATTTCCTTTGATGTTTTGTTTGCTGACACAACTGCTAAACTTTGAAATGCAGTAGAACTGTATTTTAGTTCAGAAGCTTATTTTTAAATGTGCATTGCAGTCATGGAACTGATTTTTATTTGAAATCCACTTCTTAGAATTTTTTTGTTAATACAAGTCCTTTCTTCATAAAAGATATACATAACTATCATTTTCAATTGGTTTCCCCAATTCCTAATGAGTTGGGGAGCAGACCTCTGAAAACACGGCTGTTGTGGCATATGTGGGAAAGAGTCACAGTCCCCAGCTAATCTGCTCCCTCGCTGTGTCATACACAAGACCTCAGGGTTAGTCCCCAAGGACTGTATCTGGATCAGCCCCACTGCCAATCGGAGGTGCTCTCAGTGCCCAAAGGGGTGCTGGTGAAAAGGACACAGGGACAGGGTGGGCAGGGTGGGCTCCTCTCCATTCAAGCTGGTTCGGAGAGAAAACCAAAGTAATTGCTATATCTACAGTAGTTCACTGTGCCTTATGGGCTGGTCCTATGGCATGATTTATCCTTCAAGAAGATATTTATGCTTTGCTAAAGCAACTCGACATGAATGGACTTTGGGCTAGAATTCAATTTTCCCTTTGGCTCTGTCTTTTTGTCTGAGAGGTGTCCTTACTACTTAAATTCCACCAGAAGTGGCCAATACAAGGACTGGATGAACAACATGCAGCCCAAAGACCAAGTTCTGCCTGACCTGTTTTCTTGGGCCTACACAGTTATTTTGTAGGTTTTGTTTTTTAAGTTGACTTCCAATGGCTTTTAAAAGGGCTCAAACTCTCCAGGTCACTGTTAATCCCTAAATACACCCTTAGCATGCAGCCCACTTGGCTCATTTTGTGTTACTAACACCCCTGTGGGCTTTTGACCTTTCCTCTCTCCTGGTGAGCAGAAAATTTTCCTCAGTTGACAGAGGAGTCAGCTTTAGATGCTGAAATCTCCAGGCTCTTGGAGAATGAAAGAAGGTGGATCAAAGAGTAAACCAACAGCTTAGTCTCTGAGATATTTTAAAAATCCAAGTAAGCCATTCCCAGGCCTCTTGGTTCTGCATTTTCTGTTACATGCCTGCACTCGATGGGCCCTCTACAGATTTCTTACAAGGTGGTGAACTACTGGATCATAAATCCTGTGAGATTCTGCTTTGAATTTATATCCACATAGATTGTGTCTTTTCTCAGCTTGTTTCCATCAAAGTAATGCTTAAGTTGGGCTAATTTGGGCTCTGAGAAGAGTGGGCAGTCATTCTTTCCTTGCATGCATTTCATTTCACCCCAAATTCAGAATGCTCTAGAGATTCATTCATCATCCTTTCTCTCCTCTTCACATGTCCTTCCTCCCTCTTCTTTGACTCACAAATCCAAATGATGTATAAGTGGAGAGGATCCTGGTTGGGGGTGGGGGAAGAACATCATCAATTTTTATTTTTCTCCACATAAGATCTCACATCTAAGTTTGCTAAAGCATAAAAAGTTCTACTAGCACCTGGCCATGTCCTCTGGGTACACTTAAAGTCACAACATAAGCACAGTGCATTTTTTGGAGGAAATCAAATTTGCTCGATGGCCCATCATTTAAAAACATAATAGAACCAGCAAATGTTCTGTTATGGAGCAGAACATTCATTTTTAAAAAAAGATAAACACAGGATTTCATACTTGGTGTACGCTTTTTTCAAATGTTTCTCTGGGTCTCAAGGGAGTGCTTTAAATCTCCTTCACCATCAGGAGTATTTGGGTGAAAGTTTGAGAAGCAATGTGAGATTTTGGTAAATTCCTTTCTAAAACACATTCTGCTTTTCTATTTGAGAAGAGTACTTCTCTATTTCTGGGGTTCATGGAATGAGAAATTATGTAGCCTTTGCTGGACACTTAAGTCTGTTCCCGGGTTTGCCAAAAAGGACTGAGCTGAGTCACTGTGCTGGACTTCCTAGTCTCAAAGACCATCGGGATTGTAAAACTTGCTGCTCAGCTCATTTCTTGTAAATGGCTCCACATATTCAAAAATAAATAGTTTAGTTCTGTTATTTGTTGGTTTGGTTGTCACAGCTCCACCTCTCTGCATAGTTGTCCTTACATAGAAGTGTCGAGCATTTGTATTTTCTCTGTTCTGCGTATGTTGGAGAGTAAATAAGTAGCAATAAAGAAACTTTATTATGCATGTTTTCTGCCTTGGGTGGTACCTGGAATTTGCTGAATTTGCTGACTGCAACTTAAATTTTAAAAGGCTCCCGAGCCTCACTTTTTCATGCCATGCAAGTCAAATGGAAAACCAAATAATTAGAATAAGCAAGCTGTGTAGGTCCTTCCTCTTGGTCTCAACTGACCCCAGACCTTGTAGTGGAATTCCAGCCCCTCTTTTTACCCACTTCCAGCTGTTAAGCTTCCATGACTGGATTTAAACAACCATCTCCTCTCCCTCTCTCAGATAATCAACAACTAATTTAGTATATTACCTAGGACTTTCTGGTACGGAGAATTTTACGGGTAAGAACAAAACAAGACAAAACTGCTCATATTCATCGACTTTCCAGGACATCTCATTTACTTTATGTAAATCTTATTTGAACTTACAAAGTGATATTAAAGCAATGAAATTAATTTTCACAAGCACTATATAGACTCTAATGCCAATTAAAAGTACTTTGCCCAGACTGCTTCCCACTAACTTGTACTCAGAGCTGAAAGCAGGAAATGGAGTGAAGCAGAATTAAAGAAGAATAAATGTAAATATCAAGCATATCGCTCTTTCTCTCAATGACTTGACCCAGAATGGCACCCTATCTGAGATCCTATAAAATCTTGTTAAATCTTTCTAAGTAAGATACTTAATAATTGTTAGGTTTGGGGAGGAAAATCAGTATCATATCTTCCCAGTGATGCTACTTTTTAGTAATAGTATCAGCTTTTGGAGAAGGCAGCATGGTATAAATAAAGCTTCAGGATTAGACTCAGACAGGCCAAGGTTTAAATCCCAAAGCCACCATTTATTGGCTGTGTACCATTAGATACATTATAGACCTCTCCTGGGCCTCATTTTTTCTTTTTTTCATCTGCAAAATGGGAAATGATCACAAGGATTAAATAAGACAGCATATGCAAGAAGCCAAGTTCAATCCTAGGCACACGATTAATGTAAAAGTCCCCTCCTTTTCAAAATCAGATTCTAGATTATGAACATAAAGTAACTTCCCACCAAGAGCTGACTCTGCTGAGAGCACTGTTTTCTATGAAGGGAGTTCTTGGTGGCCCTTAGCCATGACTGTTGATTGCATACATTTGGAAACCATGACAACCATTGTGCTTTGAGTTCAATTTGGCCCAAATGTAGCTCTACCTAAGGCAGCTTCTCTACTTACGTCTTTCCCAACACATCATAGTATGACTTGAATTTGGGCAGAGGAGTGGGTGTCAAGAGAAATGTACAATGTCTGGGAGGAATTCAGACTCAACTAACAATTATCCAGACCTGTATAGTCCCATTAGGGAACTGTCCCAGGAGGAGCTCATTGAACAAAAGCCCTCTTGAGAAGCTGTATTATTATGCCTACTTTGCAGATGCTTCAACTGAGTCTGGGAGGTTAAGTGACTTTCTCAAGGTCACAGAGATAATAAAGCATGGGCTTGGCTAAGATCTTAGGTTGTTTGACCTGATTAAGAAAGCAAGAGGAATTGCAGTGTTGGAAGATTGGCAACAGCAGTGTCTACTTGCCAGTCTGCTTTGTATTGACACATTCTGTGATGAGTGCTTGACAAAGTAAATTTCATTGATTTTTAGAAACCCTGTGCTCAGATCTTCTGTCCACTATGTCACATGTAGACTGGGGCAAGTAGTGAAATATAACTAATTAAACATGTCAGGTAAACAATATCTGACCACTAATTTAAAAAAAAAAAAACAACCTAAATTTGTAAAACACTCCTAGCATAATTTAATCCTTTGGGGTTTTTTGTTGTCGTTGTTGTTTCATTTCAATGACTCAGAAGTATATTAAGACCAACATTAATTGTCATTTATTTATTCAACATATATTAGTCTACCTACTATGTGTCGAACAATTCTAGATTCTGGAGATACAAAAACTCCTCAATAAAAACTCTTAAAAATGCCCTCTCTTATGACAGATTGAATGGTGAAAGTCAGCTTTTTTTTTTTTAACTGTTAAAAAAAAGTTAAAGAAATACAGAGCAATTCTAAAGGTAATTCCTTTTTGGGCTTACCTGATGACTTTTTTTTTCTTTTTACCTGAAAAGCTTCCATTTTCCTCTTGCCCCTCTGTTTTCAGGAGGCAATTTTGAGTCCCAACATGCTCTGCATCATCTGCCCATGTCCACTGCCAGAGCAGGGCAATCAGAGTGTGGATTTCAGCATAGCTGTGATTGGATGATTAACAGTGAGAGTAATATGCTGCTAGAGATTTTTTAAATGCCAGAATGCTGGAATGTAGTGTTTCCACCCCCCTTTCTCCAAATCAAAAGCCTAGTGAATGAAATTATGACTGTTACTCAAATGCAATTATCTTGAGTTTGTAAAATTGAAACACTGAAAGTAAATCATACATTTGGATATTACATTTCATATTTCAGTGTATGCCAAATAAGCTAGTGAAGTTTTATTATTGTTGAGTATAATGTCAGGAGACAAACTTCCACAAATTTTATACATAACTTTTTCCATTTTATCTGTTTTCCATTTATGTCAGTTTGAACACATGGTGTGACTTTTAATATTCTCTCCTCCATCTTCCCCACATGTAATGCCAAGGGATCAAACTCAATCTTGATTATCCTAAATTTACCCTTAGGTAACCTCAGACCAAGAGGTTTTTTTAAATTAGTATGGAAGAGAGACGAAGAACCTCTAAATAACCGTATAAACCTGGAAAGACTAGTAAGTGTCAGTGCATTATAGAAGACAACTGTGGCTGCAGGCAGTTATTGCCAGAGCAGGTCTCAGCTCTTGGAAACCGGGTAATCACCGAGGGAGCTATGGATTATAACGAAATAAGATCTTGCAGAAATGACGGGCTTTGTGAGCTGGGTCTCACTAAAGAGGGCACAAGAGAAGAGTTAGAGAACGAATAAAGGGAGGCCCTGTGCCCGCGCTCCCGGGCAGGAGAGAGGGGTTGGCGCGAGCGTTGTGACCGCTGTGGCACCGTTAAAGGTACTAACCGCCGCAGAAGGATGGCTTCCAGCTTTAAGAAGCCAAACGTGCCCTCTACCAGCCAAAAGAGAAAGGTGGGTCCTAAGCCTGAACTCACTGAAGATCAGAAGCAAGAAGTTCGCGAAGCGTTTGACCTCTTCGATGCTGACGGAAGTGGGACCATCGACGTGAAGGAGCTGAAGGTGGCTATGAGAGCGCTGGGCTTTGAACCCAGAAAGGAAGAGATGAAGAAGATGATCTCCGAGGTGGACAAGGAAGGTACGGGGAAAATTAGCTTCAATGATTTCTTGGCTGTGATGACTCAGAAGATGGCCGAGAAAGACACCAAAGAAGAGATTCTAAAGGCTTTCAGGCTCTTCGATGATGATGAAACTGGGAAGATCTCTTTCAAAAACCTGAAGCGTGTGTCCCACGAGTTGGGGGAAAACCTCACTGATGAGGAGCTGCAGGAAATGATTGACGAAGCCGATCGGGATGGAGACGGCGAAGTGAACGAAGAAGAGTTTCTTCGCATCATGAAAAAGACCAACCTCTATTAAAATCGGGTTCTCCGGCAAGCATGTCAGGAGTACCCGACTGTTGGGTTCCCAGCTTCAGCTTTGTAAAACCTTGAATTAGAGGACAGCTCTATCCCAACTCTTACCCCATTTGTCTAGATCCCTCTATTTCCAAATCTTTCACTCAAGTATAGAATTTTAAAGATGCTTTTAATGTGAGTTTTGTTTTTTAATTCTCAAGAGAAGATCTGGAGTATTTAGATTGAATTAAAAGCCGGGGGTGGGGGCTGAAGCTTCAGTCCACCCACGATTTGCCTTGCATTGGTGGACATATATTAAACTGAACACAGAATGGCTTCTTGGGACAAACAGCAATGCAGTTCCCTTGTCATTTCTTTAGTGGTCTTAAATTATCTTGCTTAAAAAATTATTCCTTAAATTCAAGTCACTGTACTAGCACAACGAGGTGGAATCAACAAGCAGAGGTATCTCACTATTACTTCTCACTTAACTGAATACTGGTTTGAAGGAAAGCAGGCAGCCACTTATTTGAGTTCAGGAAAGATACTGATCTAAAGTATAGGCTTGCCTTTGGATGGTGCTATGCTAAATTGTGCAACTTAGATCACATGCAAATGATTCTTCATTTGTATGGAATAAATCATTTACTATGGATTATCCAGGGCCAGAATGTATACTTGAGCTATAGAATAAAAATGAAATTTAATATTGGCCCAAGCTAAGTATAATTTGCTTAAGAGATCAAGCTACTAATGATTTTAAGTAAACGTTTACAAGTGTAAGATCTTAGTTTAGGAAATCCTAAAAAATGTAATGCATTTTAAGCTGTTTATCTGTCCTTGGAAAGATCAAGTGTTTTAGTTATTAGGCTACTATAACGTAACCATTGTCATTTAATTACTGTTTTATTACAAGCCACTATCTACCTGCTAAATCTTAGAATATCTTGGTTCTGAGATGTTCTTAATACTTGATATTTTTCCCCCGCTAGTATATAGTTGATGCCAGAGTGTCTGTCATATAAATTGTTCTCTATTTCATAACCCCAGGAAATTATTTTACTGTGCCTCATGTACGTGTTGATACTACTTGTTTTCTGTTAACAATTAAGCTTTTCTTGTTTTAAAAAAGATACCTACCCTTTTGAATATCTACAAATATGAAGTTAGGGAAAATTTAAATAATATAATTATGGAAAGATAATATAATCTATTTGCTGAGGTGGAGACCTAGACTAACTTTCAAAAATGCACAACAAAACTATTAAACAGGCAAGATATTTTGGTCACAACTAAACCTAAATTAAATCTTCATACAAAGTCACATTGCAGAAAATTGCTGAAATTCTGGAACATTTGTCACTTGCTTTGCCAGCAATTTTATTCTTCCAAGAGTAGTGGATCTAATTGGGGGGACTACTGCTCTGGGCTTAATTCTCATTAACAGGAACTAATTTGTCAAAACAGGAGTACTAGCTGAAGTGATGGGTATGTGGGCATTCACTATGAAAAAGGATTTTGCTGAGGTGGCTGGTACAAGGCAGGGAACTCACCCAAGCTGTAAATGCTAACAGTTCAGGTTTGAGGTCTTTGTGTGGATTCAGGTGAGTTGTAGAGAATGCAGGTGCAACTTGGGCCAGCATCAGTGTGAAAGGCTGGCTGAGAGGAGTGTGGCATCCTGTTGACCAGTCTTGACTCAAAGATCTACATTTGGATCAAGGTAGAAATATCAGAAACCAAGAGAGTTGACAGAAGCTAAGAGAAAGGGTCAGAGCCTCAGCCAGTTGAGCTGGACTGGCTCCTGGCCCATCAGAGGATAGAAGGAAAAACCAAGAACATGGCCTGAAGCCCAGCAGTCTATCTGCTCAAATACCATGGGGTCAACCATGGAGGCTGCAACCCACTACTTAAAAGAGTTGCCCTTAGGGTGCAACCCATCTCACACAAAGGAAGGGGGCTCCAGAATATTTCTGAATTCCACTGACAGCTAAGGAAGAACCTCTCAATGCACTATTAGTCTTACTTCTCAGTTAGTTCATACTTGGGGGATAGAAGGTAAAGAGGAGAGGGGAGACAACTAGAGCAGGCCTAGACATTTGAATTTTAAGAGAAATTAATCATAACATGTCTGGCTGGGTCATACATGTATCCAAGTCTCTACAAAAGTAGAACACAAAAGATTCAAAGAAAATATATAATGCCTATATGCAGATGAGGAAACAGCTATAAAGTTTGGGAAGAACTGAAAAAGTAACTCACTAGATTATTACAAATAATCCCAATAAAGAAGCAAGAAGCATACCAAACAAACCCATGTGACTGTGTAGAGACCTCACTGATAATCCCTTGCTTTCTAATGATAAATATAACAGACGAAAAGCAGAGCTTTGAGCCAAAGATGAAAATATGACAGCATCAAAGTTGTATTAATATCTAGAAAGTGAATGCCCCAAATGAGCAAGGAAAGCAAAAGGATTTTTTTTTTCTTAAAGACATCTTAGTTATATTTAAGAACATATAGGAAAGGATAGACCCAACTCTTTAGATTATTGCAGGTTGGTTTCTATGGGAAGCAGACTCTTGAATCTGAGGTTTGTGTGCAAGAAGCGCCTTCTCCAGAACACATGGGAGGGAAGAAACCAGGACTGGGCAGAGAGAGAAGTTGAACCGCGACACAGTCACGACAAAGACCTCAACTCAGCTCATCCTATGGGGAGCTCTGGAGCAAGGATGACCCTATGGAGATGCCCCAAATTGGAACAAAAAAGTTGAGCCTTTAAAGATTTTCATTGATTGACAATCACTGGACAAGAGCTGTCCCCAGCAAGGGGGTATGACTTTGAGCAAGGTGGCCCTCCTCAGGTAAGGGTGATTACTGGGAAGGAGAATTCATTTGCAAACTGTTAGCTGTCAATACTCCCAGCACCTGTGGGGATGAGGACTTCAGTGCTGAAGTACAGGGCCAGAAGGGAGATCCAGGAAGTGTCCTACAGCTTCTACTGCAGTCCGCCCTTCTACAATTTAGACCTTTGTGTAAGTTCTGGGAGATGCTAATTCAGGATTCTGATGGACCTCTATTCATGAGAGAAATTTATAAAAGGAAGATTAGAGAGATAAACTATAGCCCCTGCCACAGAAGCTGGTCTCAAGGCCACAAATAACACTCATCTCCCTTCACTATCCAATCTAGATTCCCCACACCCTCAGCCTCTCTGCTGATGCAGACGACTAACCTGATGGAATGACCCAGATCCTCATCTCTGAGAAGTCCGAGCACCGCCCCCCACCCCCTGCCCTAATCACCTGTCCTTGTCAGGCTGTGGCTGCTGCACTTATTCATTTACTTCAAAGTTGAGTGACAGAGCACCAAGAGACACTCAAGTGCAGTACCCGGTGCCAAACATGCTCTTTCCATATTCTTTCTGCAGCTCTACCTCCTCCTGATGACCAGGATCAGTTATTCATGGATGGTGTTTCCTTTCCTTGACTGTTGCTCTCTCAACATAAGGAATTCACTGTGATTGGGTGACACACATAATTTGAAATTCAATAGCTCTCTTGCTGTGCTCACTGGTGGAAGCATTTCCCCTCTGGGAGCCCTCTGGGAGCCAAGATCTCTAAATGCACATAGACCAAAATCGTGGGGATGAGAAGCATGAATTAAAGAACAGATGACTGAGAATTAAGGTAAGAACTACTTCCACCCTTGGCTTACTGGACTCACATGTTCTAAGAGAAACCGCTTCATATAACAGTAATTGATTTAGAGTATATGCTGCATCCTGGAAGATGGCACCACATCTTCACTGGTTATCATGTCCAAACTGGCCCCTCAGAGGCACCTTTAAATGGGCTTTTCCATTACTCCATCAGGCTGAAAGCTTCTGCATGTTATAGGACTCATAGATTCTGTTGTCATATGCCTACTGCTACACCTCCTTTCCTGTAAAGTGGGTCCCTTGGGCCAATGTAATATTATGTGGGATCCTGTCAGCAGAATAAATACTCAAATATGGTGCTAGATAAAGCTCTACAAGCAAGAAAGGCAAACCCATGACCGAAATAAGTGTCGAGGCCAATCAAGATGAGTCACTTGTCTTTCCAGGATAGAAGGGATCCAGTTAGACTATTTGACACCAAGAAGCCAGGTTATCTCTTTGACAGATGATAGTGGTTTGCATTTGTCAGCAGCAGTAGCTATATCATCCTTGATGACTGGGAGCCTTTGCTGTGGGGTCATAGCCTTCAATTCTGTCACAATGACTACTTCATTCATGTGCCTGTTGTGCCAGCACTGGGGTGTTCAGTAACAGAGGCAGATTGATGTTAACTGCCCAAGTCATTCTGTCTTGGTCGTTTGGTGTCTGTAATAGGCACTCTCTGATAGGCGTTCATATGAATTACAAAGATCCTTACACTTTCTACCCATTGCCGTAATTCCAAATATGTGCCTTTTTTCCAGACCTTTTTTATCCCTGATGTTTCCTTTTCCATGGTCCTGAACAATCAACCAACTGGTTGTTGACCACTGTCTGAGTCCACATATATTGTAATCCCAGACCACTTCTCTTTCCATACAAAGTGGATGACCAAGTACACTACCAGAAATTCTGCCCACTGGGAGGATTTCCCCTTTCACTGCTATCTTTCTGATCCACCTCTATAGTCTATTATACCAATTTGACCTATCCTTGAACTAAATTCAGCCTTTTTACTCCAACATCTGGTCATAAAGGACTCACTACTCCCATGTGGTCGTAGGTTTGAGCTGAGGGAGAAGCTCTGATGCAACTTTGTGGATGACATGAGGGACCTCTTCCTTACGCAGCTTACTTGGGCCCTCTGTGGCCATGTTTATGCCTGATCCTAGACATACCATTTCTTTTTCTAGTTTCCTAAGGTGGCAGATTACATTATTTATTTTAGATCTTTCTTCTCTTCTATATATACATTTAATTCTATAACTTTCCCTCTAAGCACTGCTTTTGTTGTATCCCGCACATTTTGACAGGTGTGTTTACATTTTTATTTAGTTCCAAATATGTTTTAATTTTTCTTAAGACTACTTTTACCCATGTGCTATGTGGAAGTATATTGCTTATCTCAAATATTTGCAATTTTCTAGCTGTTCTTCTGTTATCTTTTCTAATTTACTTCCCTGTGGTCTGAGAACATACTTTATATGAGATCTATTCTTTTAAATGTGTTAAGGTGTGCTTTATGGCCCATAAAGTGGCCTATCTTGGTGAATGTTCTGCATGAGTTTGAGAAGAATATGTAATCTGCTATTGTCAGATGAAGTATAATAGACGTCAGTTATATTCAGTAGATTGATGGTACTATTGAGTTCAACTATGCCTGCTGGATCTGTCTTTTTCTGATAGAAAGCTGTTGAAGTTTCTAACTATAATAATGGATTCCTGAGAGTGACTTAATTTCACCCCTCATTCCTGAAGAATATCTTTGCTGGATATAGGAATCTGGGTTAACAGTTTTTTTTTCTTTTGGTAGTTTAGTAAGTATGCAATATGCTGTCAAAATAAGAACTAAACTAAAATAAAAATAAATGTGTTCACAGGCTAAATTCATAAAAGTACAATTCACTGAATGAGGAGGGAAACCTATTTCTATGATCTGGGGAACTGTGCTCACTTTTGGGTATTACATATTAAAAGGAATTGAAGAAATTGAGGTCTGTTGAGAACAATGAGTTAAATAGGATGAAGGGATATAAACCCATAATCTAAGAGAAATATTTAAAAGAACTAAGGCTTTTTTCCTAAAAATAAAATACTCTGGAGTTATATGACCTCTAAAAAAAATAGAACTTGTTCCATAGGTCTCCAAAGTGTTTCAATGAGAAGGAATGATAAGGGGGAAGGATTTCAATTTAATGTCAGAAAGACTTTTCAACAACCAAACCTGCCCAGAGATGGACCGTGCTGTCTAAGGATTATGTTCCTGTCATAAAGATGGAGAGGTATGAGTTAGATGAATATTTTGCTAAGGTGCCACAGATATTTCAGGCTATTGATGTTGGGATGCCATACCAGGCATTTCCATTTTTCATATGGGTTTCTTAGATCTAAAGTAAAATGGAATGTGTTTAGATAGAGAAGATTTAGACTCACAGATTTCATTTTGATTTTCACAACCAAACAAAATTACTTTTGCAACATAAGAACATTTTGTTACTACAGTTGTTGATGACTACTAATAGAAAATATTTCTATTTTCTATTGTTATTGTAATTGTTGTTAATCTTGCCCAATATGTTTATAATTCAAGCTGATGCTATAAAGTGATATGTGTGATTTTAACAACAGCCAATACTTAAATAGCTTATTCCATACTACCCACTATTTTAGAAGCTTCTACATACTCGATTATTATCTTCATTTTATAAAAGAGGAAACTGAGTCATGGAGAGATTAAGTAATTTGTGCACAGCTACATAGCTAGTAAGTGGTAAAGGGAAGATTGAACCCAATTTGTCTGGCTCTTAAGTCCAGACTCAAAACATATGCGTTATCCACTATTTTAACCCTTTTCTTATTTTAATCAGCTTGTCAAGAACAGTTCAGTCCAATGCATGTGTCCCCTTCAAAGGTCACACACTTAGTCGACAGTGTTTCTGGGCTCAGAATATTGTTGGAACTCCTCTTTGGTAGACAATCTAAAAATCTCCAGTATATTTTTCTAAACATTCTCAAGGGGCAAATATAATTCCATTGAGACTGGGCTTAATTTTCGGAAATTACCTAGAGTTATTTGTACTCAAATATGATGAACAGAGTGGCTGGAAAAGCTGAATATTATAATTTGAGATTTAAAACATAATTGCCACTGAAATGATGAGCCTAATTACTTTGCATGATTTGTAAATTCACTATAAAGATACTTCCAAAAGAGAAGCACCGAAAAGGTAGTAACTGACAACAGCATCGTTAGAATAAATCTCTAATCACCAAGGCAACATAGTGTTTTGAAAGAACAACACTCATTGGGATGTGTACATCTGGTGATATTTTCAAAGACACATCCTTTGCTTTGTAAAGAAAAAAACAAACAAACTGTTTTTGCTTTGAGAAATAAAAAGGGGGAAGGAGAAGGCACCAAATAGGATATTTCCATGCATTAAGTGAATAATATAAGTGACATTAGGGAGAAAAGACAAAGCCTTTGTCATTTCGGTAGAAGTAACAGAGTCATCATATCATCTTAAGGTAGCAAAAGCTTTCTAGTGAGACAAACCTAGGTTTGAAGCTCAGCATAGAGCCATTTCCTAGCTGGTGTGGGGAAAAATTACTTGTCCAAGCCTCAGAATCTTTATCTGAAAATATGGGGAATTGTGTTGCCTTGTTGGTATGTTTTCAGAATTAGAAATCATTTATATAAAGTGATCTTACACATAGTAGACCGATAAAGGTAAGCTATTAAAATAATAGATGAAGTATACCAAAAAAGATAAAGTAGATAAATAGGTACATTCTTCTCACATATAAAGTGCAATAACCTCAGAAAAATACTGTCTAAAATAAACTTGCCTACCGATCCAAAGTTCACCATCCAGGACTACTGAGAGGCAGTTTAGGGAGGTAAGGGTAGGAATATTTTTAAATGTCATGGTCCCTTAGCAAGAGTAGACTTGCAGTTTGCATTGGCTTTTCTGCTCTCTAGCTACTTCTTCCATCATCCAGAGTTTGTGAACTTGAGGCCCAGGGGCAGAATCTGGCTTATAGATTGGCAGCTACATGACTCACTTGGCAGCTACATGAGGGCTGCCTGCAGCTGTGCAGGGTGTCCCTCCACGAAACGCCCAGCCAACCAGCTAGTGGAGACTGAAATAGAGCCAGGACTTACTCATTAAGCCTAGTGCCCGGCACAGGGAGCAACTGCTCTGAGGTACCTCTGACTTGGCATGCTTTATCTGTCCAGAGAGGTGCTTTTTTCTAACTTGCACAATTACCCATAGTCTGCATCACAGTATTTTTTGTTTTCTTTTTTAACCGAGTTAGGCTGCCAGGTTTGAAAAGTCAAGAATTTCACACAAGAATCAATATTTTAGCTTCTTTTGGAAAACTGGATGTTCTTTCCAAAGTAGGCCCGTAGTCCTCCTGACAATAATCAACTTTTAGTTGGAACCGAATGACCTCTGCTCCCTTCAGACCTGGACACACTGGTTCTCCGCAGTCCCCTGAAAGCCAGTTAGGTTTCCCACCCTCTGTGCTAACTTTCAGCTAGTGGCATATGTGCCTCAAGAGGGCAGTACTCGGACGCATGTAAGTGATAGGTGAAAGCTAACATCCTTTAGGTCAAAGGCATTTCTCTCCTCAACATCCTGCTCACTTCTTCAGGGAGCCAGAGAAAGTCTCTCTCAAGTCAGGCAGGGCGAGCTCTGTGGATGTTCCACCTCTTCCGCATGGACAGAACAAAGTCACTCCCTGTTCTCGTCTGAAAGGTAGAAACACTGGTGGCTACTGCAGAGACCGCCAGCAAAACTCAAGCAACCTGCACAACTATTTCAATCCATTTCTTCTCTTCTTTAAAACAGCCAGGAGGAGGAGGTAGAGTAGAGGCATGGAGACAACTGATCCCTACAAAACCCCTGGCAAAAAAAAAAAAAAAAACCAGAAAAAGAATCACTGACACACATATTAATGCTTGGGCATTTCACGCACTGACAGTGCAACTTGCTAAGATCACCATTGGAGGAAACCATGACTTAGCCCAGTGATTTCAATCCATGGTCCTGATGGGCCCTGGTTAACTGTGTTAATAAAACAAAGAGCTGCACACACTATTTATGGCTAGATTAAGCTGATTACTCTAGCTTGGCCTACTTTCAATGCACAGGTCTTATCAGTGGACAACAGAATGCTTTGTTATCTGTTTTTCTCCCCCTGGAATTTGTCCCTGGACATTGAAAACAGAAACCCTAACAAGACTCATTTGAGAACAGAATTTTCAAACTCCTCCCTCAACATTGAAGAAACCCCTCAGTCCCTGACAGTGACTGGTGGAAGTTTGCAAAAATATGCAGCAGCACAATTACTGAGAATAGACGAGATGTTGTTACCTAATAAAAATGCCATAAATATAGAATGATGAACTACCAGGGGAAATGAATCGATAGAGAAGGATACATTGGAATGTGGGTTAGTAAAAATCACTTAAACTTTGCATGACCTTGAAGAAAGTCATGGCAATATATTTTTCCAGGTCCCTCAGATAGTGTGTTTCCCAAATCTTACTATCCAGTGAGCTGAATTTAGACCCTTTCTGAGCCTTCTTCTTTGACAGCCTGGAGCTTCTCTTGAGTCCAAAGAGTTACCTGAGTTCCTCTCTACACTCTGCATCCTTTAGGCAGGATCAGCTAACGAAACAATTAATTCCATGGAAGCATCTCGTTTGCAGCAGTGGGGACAGGAGTGCCTCTCTTTGATAATTTAGAGCAGCGGTGAGCAGAGGGTCAGATCTCCCTGGGGTGGTGTCGCAAACTGAAAAAGTGGCTGTGGCACTGCGTTCCTCCACAGATTTCTACAGCTGTTCCAGATTTTCCATGGGCTCACCTTTAAATTAAAAGAATTTCTGCACTTTCAAGAATTTGAAAACAAAGCCATGTGTGAGGATATGAGATACACTCATATGCTCTTGCAAGAAATAGGTTGCATTCCTTTTTCTGCACTTAAAAAAAGCACCTTCTTTTTTTTTTTTTTTTAGGATGCCATATATGTAAATGAGCTCAAATTAATCTTTAGCATGTGCCCATGTTGTTTTGATTTACAAACTTTAAAAATATGCCCATTGTTCTCTTTTAACAGCTTTTGGCAACTTTTTCAGAAATCGAAATATATGACCAAATTAGCAAAATGAATAACATTGGCAAGCACCATTCAGCAAGCACTAAAGGTACAAATACCTCTACGATACACAGAAAGCATCATTAGAAATCTTGTAACGTTATGTAAGGTTTCTTATTTAACTTTACTCTTAATTAGCAAAATACAAATTTATAGAGAGAGAAGCAAAATACTAGTTACCAGGATACTATTTTTACATATCTTTTACATGATTTTGTTTCTGTTTTTAAGGTAATTATGTGATGGAGTGGAAGGAACAAAGAGACCTGGGTTAGATAGAATTTTGGTTCTCTACCCTAACAGTTTTGTGACATTGGGCAAATAAATAAAACTAGGGTCTTAGCTTCTCTGATCCTAGTTTTATTTATCAACAAAATGAAGTTGGTAATACCCATATCACAGGGTTGAAAGGATCAAATGAGATTCTATGTAAAATGTCTAACAGGGCGCCTGACTCAGTGTAAGATGCTCGATATAAAGGTAGCTCTCATTATTTGTAATTTTCTCAGATGGTGGTGACTTTGGATGCTTAGGTAAATTTTTACAAATTTTAGAAATAGCTGATTTTTCAAATTACTTAAATGATTTGTATTTAACACCAAAAATGTCAATGACTGCCTTAATCATAGAAATTAATAATGATTTCTCATAGATACAGAGAACGAATTGATGGTTGCCAGATGGAAGGAGGTTTAGGGGAAAGGCTGAAAAAGAGGAAGGGATTAAGATGTACAAATTGCCAATGACAATAACAGTCACAGAGTTGTAAAGTACGGCATAGGGAATATAGTCAATAATATTGTAATAACTATGTATGGTACCAGATTGGTACTAGAGTTATCCAAGTGATCATTTCCTAAGTTGTATAAATGTCTAATCACTATGCAGTACACCTAAAACTAACATAATATTGTATGTCGATAGTAAATGAAAAAATTTTTTAAGAGATTATAATTTTAATCATAAGTATTATTAAACTATTTCCCTTACTATCACATCACATAGGCAAATCTTAATTCGGACGACTAGTTTATCTGTTTCTCTTATATGCATACTGTTGTTTGGCCTATTATCTGCATGTTATTACCATACTCAGCAGTTGGATTTTTTTTTTAATTTGCTTTCCTACCAAGATTCAAAGCAATCCATGTACCAATTTTTTTCCTCCTAAAATCTCTCATAAAATGTGAATACAATATATTGGCTAAGCATTTCTGTACTTACATAAAGGACACATAAATCGCTATCTATATGATGCTTCTCACTAATAAAAAGAGTTTATCTGGTTCAGGAAACGGGTAATTTTATTGCATATTGAGTTTCTATAGTTCAGCCAAAAGCTTGAGGGTAAAGACTTGCTACACGAGATCTTAAATTGTCCTCGACCATTTTCTCACTTAACATGTACCATGATGCCCCCTTATCCATGGGGGATACATTCCAAGAGCTTCAATGGGTGTCTTTACTCTATATATACTATGGTTTTTCTTATAAATACATACCTATGATAAAGTTTAATTTACAAATTAGGCACAGTAAGAGATTAACAATAACTGATAAAATAAAACAATTATAACAATATACTATAATAAAAATTATGTGAATGCGGTCTCTCTTTCAAAATATCTTATTGTACTGTACTCACCTTTTTGTGATGCATTTGTGGAACTATTCCACAGAAAAGATGGCTGTTACCCATGCTTTCTGATTATGTTGCCAGGACTGTTTTTGTTTTGAGAGTTCTTGGGTTCTTTTGCTCTGTACACCATGCCTGGCTTTATCATGTGCCCTGCAGTGTTGCCACATACTACCAAAGTTAATCTACCCTTCCTTGTTTTATGCCCTGGTGCCTCCTTTGCAGTTTTATGAATGTAGGTTCTACTGGAGCCCGGTTTCATCACAATTGAAGACTTGCTTTGGATGGTATCCTTTCTCCTTAATCAGCTTTTTCAATCCTGATGGAAATGTAGCAGATGCAACCTCTCCAGTAATTTTTTTAATACACAACTTTTATTGCATCTTTAAAATATCACAAATAAGTCTGAGGAATCATCTGACATTTTGGTGTCTCTGTAGCTGGACAACTTAGATCTTATTCATCAGCCTGCTGAACTGCTTCTTTTCCAGAAACATAGATACCATCCAAAATTTTTCTGATATCCTCGTTTTTAACTGCTGTGGCTTGTTGAATTTGATACACATTCAATGTCATTTCCTTCAAGAATTAACTCATCTTTCTGAGCTTAAGATACTGAACAAGCAACACCTGACCTCACCTGAGCCCTGGAAATGTATTTTTCACCCAAGAATTTTCGGATTTCAACAAAAGAACCATTCTCTTGAACAATGACGTTGATGGGAAAGTGAGCATACACGGGCCCATCTCACAACGGAAGCCCAGTGTAACACCCTTGATCATGTTCTGTACACGACTACAGGCAGTGCGAACAGTAGCCAGTTTCTTTCTATTTCCTCACCGTTTGTCAACGCCAATTCTTTTCTTTTTCTTTCTAAGTAGACTGGATTCTACATTGATGTGATTGAAGTCCCTCTGCAGGGTCCCTCTGGGGCCCTTCACAGTAACTGAGCGTCCCTTCAGAGAGATGTCCACATTTTCCGGAATGTCAACAGTCTGATTGCTGAGAATGGTCTTCATCCTCGCAGTAGATGCATCAAAGACAGCTCCATTAATTTTTATATTTTGTGGTCCAAACCTATTCCTGAATCTATGTAACCATTCCTTACTTGCGTAAATGGCTTGGTGGTGTTCTTTTCAGGGAATCCCTTGCTGAAGTCTTCATATAGGTTCAATGCTTTCTGGTGCAATTCACTGCAATCAATCAGAACATGCTCTCTGCTCATGTCTTCCAGACATAAATTTAATGCGTTAACTAAATACTTCCACACACTGTGACTGTAACTTTTGCAGTCTGAGGTGCAACAGTAAAACTAGCACAAATTTATTTTTCCTTCACAATCTCATGGATAGAAGATTATGAATTATTTCACTTGTTTGCTCTGATGGTCTTTCGATTTCTACATGCTTTAGCTTACTCAATAACAAAGCTCTGCACTTATAAAGCCATTAACTCTCATGGGCCTTTACATTCCACAGGCCCAGATACAATACATCGCCTGGCAGTCTGCTTGGATTGGCCACCGGATTGAAAGAGAGAGCAAAGTCTGGGATGATTCCCAAATGTCTGGATCTGGTGACAGGGAGACCATGGCAGGGTGAGCTTGAAGAGAAAAAGCTGTATTAGGAACTGATGAATCTGAAAATCCTGTGGGCTATGTGGTCAGAGAGACAGCCAGTACTGAAGGCTATGCATGTCTGTGGTTCTAGGTCACATCAGCCAAGGAGGGTGCCTTGGCATTGTCCCCAAGAACAAAACCCTGGGGAATATAAACATCTAAGGGTGGAACAGGAGAAGAGGGTTCAGAATAAGGACTGCAAAGGTGTCTAGTGTCTGGTAAGTGCCTGGCACATAGCAGGCCCTCAGTAAATACTGTTAAAGAGATGAATATGTGACCAGGCCATCAGGGCCTGCATTGGGTTGGGTGGGCAAACAGGCTCAGCCCATTCTTACTGGCAGCTATTCAGAAATAGGCCTAGAACCCAGAGTCCCCTTGTCTGCTCTTCTCAGATCACCCTTTGATAACTGCTAAGTCCACATCACATGCCCTTGTCTCCTTCCTCCTTGACCTCCCTCACACTTTCCTCTTCATTTCTCCAGGGTTCTGGCTCAGCTCACTCCAGTGACCTATGCCCACCTGCCTGCATCATCACCCTCTTCAGGGTGGAGCACCTACAAGACAAACCTCCTTCTGCCAGTATAGATGGTCTCTCGTGGCATTATTGTCCTAAAAGACGCTCTTCCTGCACAGGGGTTGGGATGGATAAGACAAAGGAGATTTAGAGGATGGCAGTCCCCAGTGAGAATGGGGTGGAATTAAAAGGATGAAAAGAGCAGACAGGTAGGAGGAGAACCCCAAGAGAAAGGCCTCACCAATACCAAAAGACTAGGTGCTTTAAAATACAGGTGCTAGTTAACTGTGTCAAATGCCACATGGAGGACAAGTAAGAGAGGGGTGAAAAGAAAGCAGTGAGTTTGGCCATCATCCCATTGGCAGTGAGAATGAAATCCAGGCTGCACTGGGTGGGAGTCTGTGGGAGGTGAGTGAGGGCAACATGCCTCAGGTTTTCTCATTTCGGAGAGTGGCATCGACATCTATCCCTAGCTCGAGCAAAAACCTAGGTGTCGTCCTTGATTTTACTCTTTCCCATACTTCACAATACAGTCTTGCCTCCAAAAGAAACCCCAACTCTTGTCATTTCTCACTCCGTCCAAGGAGTCACCATTGTCTCTGTTCTGGTGATGAAAACAGCTTCCTGACTGGGTCCCTCCTACTTCACTGTCCTATAATCCATTCTTCACATGGTAGCCACGGTGGTCTTTCAAAACCAGTCAATCCTCAACAATTACCCCATTTCTTTTAAAAATTGGTAATTTCTTACCCTGCCATACTGCACAATCTGTAGTTTTCTGTCTTTTCACCTAATATCACATTTCTTCGTCTCACTGCACTCTACCACATTGGTCTCTTTTCTGTTCCTTAAACCTGTCAAATTTGTTCCTACCCTTGCACTTGTTATTCTGTCTCTCAGGCAGGGCCAGCTTCATGTACATGCTACCTGCGCCCCATGCCCCGAAGGACCCTGTAATTGGTTTAATGCTTTACTGTTGCCATCTTGAAATTTTTAATAATTTTTGAACAAGGGG
>NW_011888836.1:7059742-7062480 GCF_000151845.1 Pteropus vampyrus
ATAAGGACTGCAAAGGTGTCTAGTGTCTGGTAAGTGCCTGGCACATAGCAGGCCCTCAGTAAATACTGTTAAAGAGATGAATATGTGACCAGGCCATCAGGGCCTGCATTGGGTTGGGTGGGCAAACAGGCTCAGCCCATTCTTACTGGCAGCTATTCAGAAATAGGCCTAGAACCCAGAGTCCCCTTGTCTGCTCTTCTCAGATCACCCTTTGATAACTGCTAAGTCCACATCACATGCCCTTGTCTCCTTCCTCCTTGACCTCCCTCACACTTTCCTCTTCATTTCTCCAGGGTTCTGGCTCAGCTCACTCCAGTGACCTATGCCCACCTGCCTGCATCATCACCCTCTTCAGGGTGGAGCACCTACAAGACAAACCTCCTTCTGCCAGTATAGATGGTCTCTCATGGCATTATTGTCCTAAAAGACGCTCTTCCTGCACAGGGGTTGGGATGGATAAGACAAAGGAGATTTAGAGGATGGCAGTCCCCAGTGAGAATGGGGTGGAATTAAAAGGATGAAAAGAGCAGACAGGTAGGAGGAGAACCCCAAGAGAAAGGCCTCACCAATACCAAAAGACTAGGTGCTTTAAAATACAGGTGCTAGTTAACTGTGTCAAATGCCACATGGAGGACAAGTAAGAGAGGGGTGAAAAGAAAGCAGTGAGTTTGGCCATCATCCCATTGGCAGTGAGAATGAAATCCAGGCTGCACTGGGTGGGAGTCTGTGGGAGGTGAGTGAGGGCAACATGCCTCAGGTTTTCTCATTTCGGAGAGTGGCATCGACATCTATCCCTAGCTCGAGCAAAAACCTAGGTGTCGTCCTTGATTTTACTCTTTCCCATACTTCACAATACAGTCTTGCCTCCAAAAGAAACCCCAACTCTTGTCATTTCTCACTCCGTCCAAGGAGTCACCATTGTCTCTGTTCTGGTGATGAAAACAGCTTCCTGACTGGGTCCCTCCTACTTCACTGTCCTATAATCCATTCTTCACATGGTAGCCACGGTGGTCTTTCAAAACCAGTCAATCCTCAACAATTACCCCATTTCTTTTAAAAATTGGTAATTTCTTACCCTGCCATACTGCACAATCTGTAGTTTTCTGTCTTTTCACCTAATATCACATTTCTTCGTCTCACTGCACTCTACCACATTGGTCTCTTTTCTGTTCCTTAAACCTGTCAAATTTGTTCCTACCCTTGCACTTGTTATTCTGTCTCTCAGGCAGGGCCAGCTTCATGTACATGCTACCTGCGCCCCATGCCCCGAAGGACCCTGTAATTGGTTTAATGCTTTACTGTTGCCATCTTGAAATTTTTAATAATTTTTGAACAAGGGGCTCTGCTTTTTCATTTTGCTCTGGATCCTACAAATTATGTAGCCAGACCTGCTTTCAGGGATGGTGTTAGCTAGAGGTCCCCTGCTCAGAGAGGCCTTCTTTGGCTGCCCAACCTTCCAAAGTAGAACCTCCTCGAACAAATTACTTCCCTCCCACTGGAATGTAACATGAGCTCCCAGAGAGCAGAGAGTGTCTGTTCTGTTCCTGCCTTATCTTCAGTGAACATAATAGGTGCCCAATATACATTTGTTGAAAAAACTATTGGAAGTAAGAGAAGTAGTGTGTTGGGTGTAATGAGAATTTTAGACTGTATTTGGTATTTATATACATCCTGATCAATAATTAAATTGATCTCCCTCAATTTATACAGATAAATTCTGACTCCATGATGAAGTTAAGAGGGATATAATTTCCACATATTGTATTCAAGCTACCTCTTTTTCATGAAAGATTTTGAATTCTAGATGTAATGCCTTCTTTTGCTGCCTTTGTTATATGAGCCTAAAATAGTAATTTTAATTTAGTCTGAATTTTTAAAAGAAGTTGTTGGTCTACCTTCCAACTACAGTGTGCTCTATGGCTCAATAAAACATTTTCATTTGTATTAACTAAATTGACCTGCTTGCAACTCTATAAATGAGATAAGATAGCTATAATGCTTTATTTTACAGATTGATTCGACTCATTCATACACTCAAACTATGATGAAGCTTGGTGAGAATAAGCGAATAATAATCATAGAACTTTAGAACTGGGAGTAATAGTTATGATTATTTCTTCCAATTATTTCCTATTTTTAGACAAGGACATAGAGAACCAGAGTGCACAGTATGGCAAGGATTTTGATAGAACCTGATCTCTTAAATCAGTGAGGACCAATATATCACCATTGGTCCTCTGTCTATCAGTGAGTTAACCAACTTTTGCCTGCAAAGGGGATAATTTTTAAAGGAGAATCGATACTCCACTGCTAAAATTTTGCTTTTTAATGTAAATTCTGTCCTTTAAAATTGTTAAATGAATGGCTGAATAAGTCAGGGTAAGAAATAAAATAAGAAGGAAAGAAGGAAGGAAGGCAGGGAGGAAGGGATGGAGGGAAATGAATCTAGTGAAATGAATTACTATTACAGTCTACATGAATGATTTAGTTGCATCTTTAAGCTCTGTCTTTTATTTTGCTTCTCTAATGGGATCCCTTCCTGATTTTTGCTTTGTTGTTTTTTATTGGCGGCGAGTGGGGTGTGGGGAGTGGTGGGGAATGCCTCCTCCTACTGTGGAGGGACATCTACCAGGGCAGCCCTCTTGTCTCTTACCCTCCCAAGCAGAAGTAAGTTATTTGACTCATGAGAGAATCTATTAGTTCATGGATCTCAACGGTAGTGGAGAATTCATTAGGTA
>NW_011888836.1:7065795-7077596 GCF_000151845.1 Pteropus vampyrus
CTAAATCAGAGAAAAGCGAAGATTCTTTCAGAAGCAGGTGTTAACCTCACTGGAGAGAGACTGCAAAGTTAGTGGTAAATATATTTAAAAGTTTCATTTGGGAAACAGAGTCTTAATAGAAAAAGAGTAGTTAGTCCAAATGATAGATATAGATGTGTGTAAAATGTGATAACTTTGTAACTACTAGTGCCAATATTATTTTATTATGTTACAAAGACATTACGAATGTTGGTTAAATATTTTTTTTCCAAAATAGCTGATAGACATACGCAGATAATTAACATTTTATAGATTTAACATTATTAAAGCATACAGCTGTTTTAATTCATTTAACTTTTCTTAGTAAAGTTTTAAACATTTGGAATGTTTATAATTAATGTATATCAAATTAAATTTAAAAGGAAATCATTATCTGAGAAGAAAAAATTTAACTGTTCACTGTTCACATATCTTGATGGGTTTCATAAGAAGTACAAGAAAAATGTGTGAGGTTTTTTGCTTTCATAAAAAAGTATGTTGTAAAAAAATAAGTAGTTAGCCATCTAGGTGAACACTCCCTTGAGGATTCCAAATTGGAGGGGGGAAAAATCCTTTAGATATATTTTAACTAAGTCTGCGTTTGGGGATGTTGACAAGGAAATAAAATGAAGTTTAGATTCTATGTGGTTGTGAGCTATACTATTTCAAGGACTTCAGATGATACTCTTATTTAACTGTCATAAAGAATGTACACAAAATAGAGACAATAGAGACTTGGGTTGTCTTTTTCTTTTTTTTAATTTATATTCCTTATGTCTCAGGCCTGTTAGCATGAGTTGTCTAAAATCAAAAAGAAAAACTGACAGAAAAATGCTTGGGATCACCATGTGTTTTCAATTGCTGCAGACAGAATGTAACCTAATGGCAGGCATTTGATGCAGGTTTATTTTTCCTTTGCAGTAACAGCGGGAACATGAAGCTGCCACTCTTGGTGTTTACTGTGTATCTACTGTGGTTGGAAGATTGTCACTGTGCACCTACTTGGAAAGACAAAACTGCTATCCATGGAAACCTGAAGGGTATGTTTAGTTTCTTTATCTGTGCTGTGTCTTGTTTGCATGTTTGCATGTCCCGCTGGCACAGTGATTTACAGTTGAGAGATAACCATATTCATTATGGCCCTCTAGTTTCACGGTGAGACGTTCTCTAGGCACTTAAACCAAGTAGACGTGACGCCAAACATCTGGATAAAAATAGAAAATTCCAATTGAGTATCTGAGAACATTCACATGTCCAGATGTTTGCTGTCACACAGATAAAACTTGCCAACTTTTTGACTTCATTTCTTGGTTTCAGCCAGATGTTCGGTGTCGTCTAAGCACAGTTTTAATGAACAGTGAAATTCTTTTCTAACATTTGAAAAATTTAAACAATTGAAGTAATCTGTGCAGTTATTCTTGAGATAATTAAAGAATGGGTTATAATGACATTGAATCTGGCTGGCCTGTGCTTATTAACTTCTGACCTTTGCATGATAAATATATGTTTAACACTTAGAAAAATAAGGTAAGTTAAAATGTTGCTTTGGGGGGTAGTCTATGATTAAATTTGGAGGCAAGAATAAGCTCCTTAGGAAGCCACATTGGCTATTGTGAAGAAAGAATGACAATGAATTTTATAGTCACTAAGGGCTTATTATAGGTATGTAAGAGATGTCCACTAGCTCATTAAAGAATCTTGCATTCTGTGATATACTTTTTAGTTTTGATGCCTCCTGGGGAGGTAATTAAAGCTAAAAGAAAGGGAAATTGTTCATGGCGTTTGAGGTTTCCAGTTGGGCATTTAACATAAACTGAGGGAAAAAAAAAAATTGAAATTTTTTCTAATATAAACACACTTGAGTTTTAAGTGAAAGAAAAAAATGGATAAATGAAAATGGGCCTTGAAAATGGCAAGAATGAGGTTAAATGAACTCTGACTTGTCTAGGAGCTCAGCAGTGAGGAACAGAATGTATCGTCCATGTGGCAGCTGGGTCCATGTGGCAGCCGACAGCTAATTCATTATGATCTGCTTTCAGAGTTTGATGCTATAAAAGAACAATTAAGCCTCTCTTTAGGACACATGAAAAACTGGTGAACTCATTGTCTTCTGATGCAGATAGAGATACAGATACATTGTAATCTGATCAGATCTCAAAGAAAATAACTGCACATACCTTTTAGGTTTTTCTGAGGCTGGGGAGATAGATGTAGATGAAGAAGTGAAGAAGGCTTTGATTGGTATGAAGCAGATGAAAATCTTGATGGAAAGGAGAGAGGAGGAACATACCAATCTAATGAAAACCGTGAAGAAATGCAGAGAAGAAAAGCAGGTATAGTAATTGAAAATAATATCTGTTCTTAAATATATCTGGAACATAAATATTGTATTTGTTAGGGCAATTGATGAATTACTTATTTTCCCTAATACCAGATTTTCTGGAGAGAAGCTCTTATTGGAGGAAAAGTTTGAAGGTAATTTAAAATTTCTTCAAAGAACATATTCCTTGTAGAATAGGACTTTGCAGAACTCCAAAACCAGGAATTTCAGGGATTCATCTCTATTTGGAAAGTGCTACTTTCTTAAAAGTGCTTTACCAGTAGGTAGTTCCTTTCAGTTTAGGCTATTGAGTCAAAAGTGTTTAAGGAGTTTTTGGCTAGACTAGTGGTCTCCAAAGTTTTTTGATCTCCTATCCCTATTACTAAATATATACATTTTAATTTATTTATAAATTAGAAATGTGAATTCTACCACTAATAGCTCAAGGCACAAAATACACCTAAGGTGAGGTTAGGTTCATGGTTAGCTAGGATGGATGTAAGTTTACACTTCAAATAATCTAGATATTTTGAAATTTTTAGCTGACTTGCCAAATCTAATTAGATCATCATATTTTTACTCTGTCACCTGGCTAATAAGGAGCTCAGAACGAAGGACTGTCAGCTCTACCATTTGCTTCTTGTCTTCTTGAGCTGAAATTATTCGTATTTTTTTTTAATCTGCCAGATTTTTCTTTTCAAGAATATTTTTATCCTCCTATTTATTTACCAAGGACTAGTTTAGTTAAAACTAGATAATAAAAATGATAATTTAACTGAGTCATCTTAAACAGCAATTCATTGCAATTGGCTGTAAGTGAACAGAGAGAGAAGGAGCCAGTGTCGGTGCTTGTGGAATGTGGAGGGCCCCTCGTTCCCAGGGTCCATGCAATGGTCTGATGTAAGCACAACAGAGCACCAGTGTATGTGGAACAGTACATTAGCCTAATCAATTTTTATTCAAATACCTTTACTTAATAACTGTAGTTCAAATTATGTATCTTACCGATGGAGGATACACATTATATTCGAACGTCTATGGATGATGTTAAAAATTGTTTATGTGTTACAGTTATAAAACTCAATACATTTCTAAATTATAAACATTGCATGGCTCATAGTTTAACAGCACTGACCACTGACATAACACCCAAAACAATTTAAAAAATTTTAAATTATTTTCCAATATTACCCTTAAATCGAAGAAATAAAACTGTAAAAAAAATAACTTGGAAAATATTCTAAATTTTAACATTGAGAATAAATTGTTTTTAAAATTTGTTTTCATTAAAAACTTTTTAATTGTAAATACACATAACATAAAATTCACCATCTTAATCATTTTTTATGTGTACAGTTCACTGGTGTTAAATACATTTACATTGTTGGACAACAAATCTCCAAAATTCTTTCCACATTGCAAAACTGAAATTCTATGCCCGTTAAACAACTCCCCATTTTTCCTCCCCACAGTCAATTTTTAAATTAAAAAATACAAACAGAAGTTCTAGTATTTCCTTCCTACCCTACAAAGTTGGGGGCCACTGAGTTCTCGACAGCTACTGGAATTCTCTTCACTTCTCAGCACTGTGTCCTCTGGGTGTCCTGTGGCATAGTGCTGTGTGACAGGCTGACTGCAAAGCTGTAGTCAGCTTGTCAACAGACTGGTTGATGCTGTGGCCACACCTACACCCTCCTCGCTTAGGGTCCCTAGCAACGAAAGTAAATTGCCCGATCAGCAGCTGAAAGCCCTCCTCCCTTTGGGAGCAAGCAAAAGACTTTCAGGAAATTAAAAATAACTCCTCATGAGGAAAATGTGGAAGTCCCTTGAGCTGAGTTCTTCCCTGGTGGGTTTGTGAGTCTGGCCACTGGGAATAATGATACTGGATATCATTTATAGGCCCTTTATAAACACATTGTCACATGGAATCTGGGTAAACCATTACTGTCATTTACAGCTAAGCAAACTGAGGCTCAAGATGTTAATTAACATGTTAACCCAACTCAGTAATGAATGACCAGGGAGAAAGTCAGCGGCTGCTGTGCCTGTTGGACCCAGCGACTTTCTGTTTTTCTCCTTTTCCCCAGCTTCCTAGCAAGCCGAAGTTGTAGTACTATGAAAAGAATGCTCCAGTTAGGGGTGGGGCAAGTAAGCAAGTGTTGGTTTCAGTTCTGGCCCTAAAGAATGTTAGGACTCATGGAATTTTATTCTTAAAAAACTACTTATGTACTGTCGACATAAGAAATGTCCAAACCTGTAGAGTATCTTAATGAGTTTATCTGAGCCAAACTGACGACAATTGACAGGAAGCAAAATCACAACAGATTAAAAAAATGCTCCAGAGAATGGCAGTTTTGAATTTTTTTTTTTTTTTTTTTTTATACACTGGAATCAAAGGAAGAGGTCTAAGAAGGGTTACATGACAACCATTGGTGGTAGATTAAGGGTGTGGGGAAAAGCTAAGTAGGAAAATCTCTGGGGCTGGATAAAAAGTAAAACGGAGAGACACATTCTTCTTTTACATTAGTGGGTACACGAGTTAAAAATTAACGTTTTCCGGTTAATAGATATTACGGTATTCAGAGGACACATAGAGATTACGGTATTCAGAGGACAAGATAACAATTAGGGGTTCTGTGACTCTGCTCTGGTACAGTGGATGTGCCCTCAGGGGTCTGGAAAAAAAGGGATTACTCTGACATTCCAAGAGTATGTTATCTTAGTGGCAAAAAGACAATAGTCAGGCTCAGTTAAGGTAAAGATTGGCTTTTGTCAAGAAAGCTACAGGTTTAGAATGTGACTATTGGTCATGAGTGACCTGCTTTTACTTAGGAATTTTTATGTTCAGATCATCCTATGTGGTTAATTATGGTTTCTGAATTTGTAGGGCCTGCCATGCTGGCCACCCTGAGCTTGTCAGATTAGTATGTAGCCTCTTTTTCATCCACAGTAGAAAAATTTATTGAATCATACTCTTCAGGTCTAGACACTCAATTAAAAAGTTAATTAAAAAAAAAGAAAAAGCTGTTTAACCCTGAGTCTCCCTCTCTAAAATTATTTTAAACCTAGAATAAAGGATACTTTAGACAAACTATGAAATGGCAAACATGGAGTTGGCACCCCCAGTCTCCCATCACGGAGCACTTTTCCTCTTCAGTTGACCCAGCGTCATCACAGTCCCTCTCCTCAACCTCTTCTTATTAATACTTAATGATAGTATCTGAAACTTATTTTACTTAAATGGAAAACCCTAGAGTGGCTTAATGTGATTTGCCCCCACTCCAGGTTTATATGGGACTTCGATAAACTGTAACTACAAGAATAGATATAGACTCTGTCAGTGGGTGGGACATTTAGGGGGATATGGAAGGGATGGACAAGGCATTCCTGAACTAGAGATCTACTTCCTCCATGACAACACTTCACTACCTAAACTTGGGACGTAGGACTTGGTAATTGGTTTTTGTTATACACTTGGAGGCAAGCGGAAGGAAACCCAAGATACTAATAATAATGTGCTAGGTGCCTTGCTTGCTTGCTTATCTTCTTTAATACAAAACATTAAAAGGTAGATCCTATTGTTATTCTTCTTTGCTAAGGAGTAGACTAAGGCAAAGAGACGTTAGGTAATTTGCCCAAGGAAATATTGGGATTTAAGCTTATGTTGACAATGAACAGAATATTTAAATCTGGGACTTGAGAAAATCTGTGTGGTATTGTTGCCCGCCAAGGTGAGGCAACCTTTCTTGAGAAGATGTTGGGCTCCAGAATTGTTCTGCAAAGCCCAAGGGGACAAGAAAATCCTGTCTGGGTCACAACATGCATTTGGCAGGCCAGGGCCCTGCCAGTTTTGTTATGTGGGTCATAGCAAGTGCCACCTGGCTTAGCCTCAGGATTCTGCCATGAGGGCAGCTGCACAACGCAAGCCCAGCAAAGGAGATGCAGAATACTATGCAGGTGTTTCTTTAGGCTTAATATGCCAGAGAAGGATGAATTATTTTTCTTTTCCACTAGATGAGAATGCACACTAAATTGGTTTTAAGTACGGAAACTTTGCTCCCTCATGTAGTTTTTACTGCAGGGGTGGCCATTAGCTTTGAAGCTGTTATCTTATGGATGGATCTATTATATCCTGTAATTCCCCTGAACTACTTCTCAGGCATCAAAGGAGCCTGTCTTCAGAAGTCCACATTTGCAGGGCGGCCAGGAGTCTAAGTAGGGGTGCCGGCATGGGGGGAGCTCAGGGGACAGAGCTGAAGTTCTTAGGGACGGGTGTCACTTCTGCTGGGCTCCCTATCACCTAGAGTGGGACCTGGCCAAGTATAGGAAAGTACCACAAGGGGGAGTGCTTGGAATATGGACAAGAAGAATGAAGATACTTAAATACAGCATCTCTGTAATTAGAATTAACTCAATGGGAGGGTTTGGTTTCATATACGAGAATTGTGCTTTCTTGCAATATTAAACATATATAAAAATTAAAGGCTGTATAAATGAACAAAATAAATGTGTCAGCTTTCTAAGCCTTAAAGTTGCTTCCCACATCCCGCAAGGACTAGATGTGAAGACAGACAAGTAAACAGGTTAATTACAGTTGTTTCTCAGAGTAGGAACTTCATTGTTGGTTCACCTACATCTAGAGTAATGTCTATCTCATAGCAAGCACTCAATAAATACCTAGTGAATGCATAAATGAACAGATGGATAAGATTTGTAGTCTGCAATAAGGATCAATCAATTCTCTTTTCTTAATCAAAGAGAAAACTTTGGAGTAGTTCTGTCAGCTGCCAGGGGCCTGAAGAAGGAATGAAGAAGTGGTTTAGAATAAGCACATGTTTAAGGAGTGAATCAACTAAGGTATATGTAAAGTCATGAAATGGAAATAGGATATTTGTTTCTACTTTTTAATTAGGAGGCCCTGAAACTTATGAATGAAGTTCAAGGACATCTGGAAGAGGAAGAAAGGCTATGCCAAGAGTCTTTAACAGATTCCTGGGATGAATGCAAACCTTGCCTGGAAAATGATTGCATGAGATTTTATACAACCTGCCAACCTAGTCGGTCCTCTACGAAAAATACGGTAAGGGGAAAATAGAGCTCAAGATTTCAAAGTTCTTAAGGTATCGGCTTCAGCTTACTTTTAAAAAATTAATTTATATTAATATTTAGACTAGAGATACCTGAGCTCGTATTGGCCTTTTGCAATCTAGACTCTAACATTCATTTATGCTTATGTAAGATTCACCTGTGTATATACAATTTATAAGTTAGAACAGCTATTCAGTTTGTCCCTTCTTTAATGATGCTGTCTGTATCTCTTTGAAGCACCCTGACTCTTTCTGCCTTGTATTTGTTATTTGTGAACACGTTCCCACTAGACTGTAAGCTCTTTGAAGCAAGGGACCATATCTTATTTATCTTCATTAAAACATCACAGCCATTCAATAAATGTTTGCTGAATTGCATTCTGAATAATAGTATTACAGTCTCTGATTTCAACTAGCTTTAGTTTTTTTTCCTGGAGGCCAAAGATTTGAAGACATTCTCGACCTCCCAAATTTCTCCTTCAACAGGCTTGCCCTCAGCATGCACATGCACGTACACATGCGCGCGCACACACACACATACACACATCCATAACCCCTTTAGCCCTACCCATGCATGTCCTATAGGACTAGCATGTTTCCTTTTTTGTCCCCTTTAGTTATCTTCTGGACAGAGAGATCACTGAGGGAGGTGACCTGAATTGGATGAGCTCTGCCCCATAAAAGTCTCCTACTCTATTGGCCTGAATTTCCCTTCCCCTTCAAGAAGTGAGCCGAATATGAAATGGAGTATTAGAGCATGCAGTAATTAGAGTATGCTCCTAGCTTGGCAGTGCCATAACCAATTATAGAGGGAGCAACCCTTAGGATGATTCATATGCCAAGTTAATTTGCCTCCACTGTTAATTGCATCTGCTCTATTTTTATAGCCACTGTCATTCTCTAATATACCAGAATATGGTGGAATAAGCACCGGCTGGAAGTCAGGAGGTTTAGGGACCATTCCTATCTGTGTCAGTTGTGAAAATTTTTTTGGGCTTTAAAGTTCTGTTTTTGTAAGTGGATTCAGGTAAACAGAAGCTGGCAGAGGATAAGGCAGAAGATCTACCCAGATTATTTTTCGAGGAAGGCATATGTCCTCTAAGAATTCCTGGTGAATTCTTTGAACAGCACTGGGGTGCTATAGTAGTGATGTTCAGTAGTTGATATGTTCCTCATCATGCAACGTAGCCAAAAGAGCATGAGCTTAGGCGTCACATAGAAGAAATAGAGCATGGTGCGACTGCTGGAAAATCTCCCAGTGAGTAGGGAATTCTATAATTAGAGCTTCATTCCTTTCACTACAACCAAGGAGAGCTTTAATCACTGCAAATAAGTAACTATCCCTAAGTAGCCTATTAGGCTGTATTAAGCATTTATAGTTCAGTGTGAATGTGTTGATGAGATGAGAAAGAGGAGAACATAAAGACACTAATGATATTCCACCAAAGCAAAAAGGAGAGAGAGAGAGAGAGAGAGAGAGAGAGAGAGAGAGAGAGAGAGAGAGAGAAAATGAGACACTAAGAGGTGAAAGACAAAAGCCTTCTTTACACATTTTAGGCAATATAATGGTGCCCTTTAGAACATGGCATGCCAACCACCACCAGTACATCAGGCTGTGGCTTGTTGACAATATTGAAAACTTGGCCTTTTAGATCTTTGATAGGCAAACATAAACCAGAAGGAATTTTCGACCTTTCTCCATAGTCAAAGTCAAAGCCAGTATGAGAATGTTAATAAATTATTTTAAATTAAATCTCCTTTTCTTAGTTTGCCCAGAATTGTTCTTGATTTAGAAAGACTGCTATAAGTTGACTTTAAAATTTATAATAAAAAAAATCCAGAAAGAAAATTAATTTCTTATTCCATTTCTGTCCCCCACCCCACCCCACAGATTGAACAGTTTTTCAGGAAGATATATCAATTTCTGTTTCCTTTCCATGAAGATAATAAAAATGATCTCCCCGTCAATGAAAAGGTCATGGAGGAAGATGCACAGCTGGTCCAAATAGAGCATGTGTTCAGCCAGCTGACTGTGGATGTGAGAGTTCTCTTTAACAGGAGTTTTAACGTCTTCAAACAGATGCAGCAAGAATTTGACCAGGCTTTTCAGTCATATTTCATGTCAGATACAGACTTAACTGAGCCTTACTTTTTTCCAGCTTTATTCAAAGAACCAACAAAAAAGGCAGATCTTATGCAAAGTTGGGATGTTCCCAGCTTCTTCCAGCTGTTTTGTAATATCAGTCTCTCCATTTATCAAAGCGTCAGTGAAACAATTACTGAGACGCTGAATGCAATAGAGGATTCACCAAAACAAGACAAAGGTGAGTATTAAAAGATTATTTTTACTTAGATGTCTATACTAAAGTCAAGTTTTATTTAGCTTTGGGAATGGTACATATTTCTAAGTCATCGTACATTGTTTCTGAGAGTGACAATGTATGGATAATCAAAGTTTCAGAGCCTCTTAGAAACTTTGAAGTCTGCCAGACAGCATTCCTCTTTCATCATTGTCAAGAGCTCTGTGGGACTGTTTTCTCATTAAAGCAGATTATCAAAGCTAAAAGATAAAATGCTGGTAGAGATAAGAAGTTGGAAAAAAACAAAAACAAAACGTTGCCTCCTTTTTGAAAACGCATGTAGGTGCTCAGCTCTATCCTGCTGGAACATCATGGAGTTTCTTTAAAATCAGTCTAAGCTCCTCAACTCCCAGTTTGGAAAGAAGCCTAGTGTCATGTAAAACCAGGTCACATTTAGTGCCCTCCACAGCCTCCTTTGCATCACTACTATAATTCCCTAAACCATAACATTTGTGCACAAAACCAGAGAAAGTACTCATAGACAAACCCAAAACTACAGAAATAGGAATTTTGTAAAAGATAAGAATTGCCTTCTACCAATACCACTCATGCCCATGTTCCAATATTTCATGTTGGAAAAACAATGCTGCTTTATGTTGTAAGGCAGGAAAAAGTTTCTTCAGGCTTCTGTGTAGTGGCTGGGATACAGCATCTCAGAAATGAGAGCTGCCGTGGGGGCCAATTATAGGATCTGTGTTTCCTTGGACATATTTTCTATTGACCACTAGGCCAAGTAAAAGGCTGCTTTCCTCTGACATAAAAATAAAATGAGCTCCTTCTAAAATCCTGTCATTTGTGACAACACGAATGAACCTGAAAGAAGACATTATGCTAATGAAATAAGACAGACACAGAAGGACAAATACTGCACGATCCCACTTCTAAGAGGAACCTAAAATCGTCAAACTCATAGAAGCAGAGGGTGGAATGGTGATTGCCAGGTACAGTGGGGAGGGGGAAATGAGGAGGTATTGGTCAGAGGGTACAGAATTTGAGTTATGCAAGGTGAATAAGTACAGCATAACTCCCATAGTTAACAATACTCTATGGGATACTTAAAAATTTGCTAAGAGGGTAGATCTTATGTTTCAGTTCTTGTCAATGATAGTAATAATAAATAAGAGGGCAGGAAGACATTTTTGGAGATGATGGATAGTTTTATGACATAGATTGTGAAGATGATTTCATGGGTATATACTCATTTCCAAAGTCAACAAGTAGTATATACTAATTACATACAGATTTTCGTATGCAGAAAAAAGGCCTCCTTCTAGCTGTTTTCCAGTTATATCAGCTGTAGTTGGCAACATCTGAATCAAATGCTCAAAATTGCCATAACATTGCATAACGAGCCTCTACATAGGAGGCGCTTACCTCACACTATCAGAAACCAAAGCCAGGAAGCAATGCATTACATCCTTCCCGTCCCATTGTTCCACAAGTAGAACAGCCGTTATTACTGGAATTGTCATTAGGTTCTATTTCAGGATCTGGAAGACTTTTCTAGTAAGTCAGGTGTTTTGTCTTGTATTCCATTCTGAGATTCCAAATTCACCAAATATTCAAGAAAAGATCAGGGTAGTAGACTAAAAATATCAATGCTGGGATGATGTTGAATAATTTTTGCCTGACATTTTTAAAAGATATGAATTGCCTTAGAATAATGTTCAGAATGTGTCATTAAAACAAAATTATGCCCCCATCTCATCCTATCTTTCACACTGTGTAGCAATCTTACACATGGGTTGCTATATTCAAATGTGCACAGGAGTGCTAGTGATTCAGACAATTGAAATCTAAATAATTTTCCGACCAGTACAACTCCGTCCCACCCCACCAACTCAGAAGGTGGATTTCCATCAGTCTGCCCGAGGTTCTTCCCCCATTTACACACCCCAGGACCAGCCCCTGCTCTCATCTGGCTCATGGGTACCCTCTCCCTGCCCCTTGCAACATCTTCACCTCAGTGATAACTTGGAAATCCAGGGTCCCCTATAAATGCAAAAATTAAAAAAA
>NW_011888836.1:7077646-7080121 GCF_000151845.1 Pteropus vampyrus
GCCTCTACATAGGAGGCGCTTACCTCACACTATCAGAAACCAAAGCCAGGAAGCAATGCATTACATCCTTCCCGTCCCATTGTTCCACAAGTAGAACAGCCGTTATTACTGGAATTGTCATTAGGTTCTATTTCAGGATCTGGAAGACTTTTCTAGTAAGTCAGGTGTTTTGTCTTGTATTCCATTCTGAGATTCCAAATTCACCAAATATTCAAGAAAAGATCAGGGTAGTAGACTAAAAATATCAATGCTGGGATGATGTTGAATAATTTTTGCCTGACATTTTTAAAAGATATGAATTGCCTTAGAATAATGTTCAGAATGTGTCATTAAAACAAAATTATGCCCCCATCTCATCCTATCTTTCACACTGTGTAGCAATCTTACACATGGGTTGCTATATTCAAATGTGCACAGGAGTGCTAGTGATTCAGACAATTGAAATCTAAATAATTTTCCGACCAGTACAACTCCGTCCCACCCCACCAACTCAGAAGGTGGATTTCCATCAGTCTGCCCGAGGTTCTTCCCCCATTTACACACCCCAGGACCAGCCCCTGCTCTCATCTGGCTCATGGGTACCCTCTCCCTGCCCCTTGCAACATCTTCACCTCAGTGATAACTTGGAAATCCAGGGTCCCCTATAAATGCAAAAATTAAAAAAACAAAACAAAAACATCAAACATAAAAGCCTGTGTTACTCCTTTATATACTTCTTTCTCCAGTATCTCTACCCTAACCAAACAGTATGCAGCAAGCTCCAAAAGAGGAGACATTCTCTTCCCAGATGAGTACAGGGGGACTATTTATCAAAAATAGGCAGGCAGGGGCAGGAGGGGATTTGCATGTGGTTTCTACCACTTTTCTGGATGGGTGGTAGGTGAGGAATAAACTTATTGCCTCTAGAAAATCCATCTAACGTGAAGACATTTTGAGCTTCACCCCTTGTGCTAGGCAGAATAATAGCTTCCCCCAAATGTCTACATCCAAATCCCCAGAACCTGTGAATATGTTAGGTTACATAGCAAGGGGAAAGTAAGGTTGTAGATGGAACTGAGGTTGCTAATGAACCGACCTTGAAATAAGGAGTTTATTCTGGATTATACAGCTGGGCCGAATATAATCATAAGGGTTCTTAAAAGTAGAAAAGGAGATAGAAATGAATTAATAGAGATGGCAGCATGAGGACTTGGCCCTACTTGACTGGCTTTGAAGAGAAAGGAAGGGGCCATGAGCCAAGGAATCCAGGCAGCCTCCAGAAACTAGAAAGGCATGGAAATGGATTCTCTCCTAGAGCCTCCAGGAAAAAACAGCCCTGCTGACACCTTGATTTTAACCTAGTGAGACCCATTTCAGACTTCCGACCTCCAGAACTATAAGATAATTTGTGTTGTTTCAAGCTACTAAATTTGTGGTAATCTGTTACAATAAAAATAGTAAACTATTACATGCCTCTTGTCAATTACAATAGCCAACATTTACTGAGTGAGTACTATTTATCTGGCAACCTTCACTGATGGACTTTATTTGCCATAATCGTCCTGAAAGCAAAAGTAGAAAAATAGCTAAAATTGAATAATGAATACTATTAAAAGGAGGAAGGTGACAATGGAAGAATTTTTTTCCTACTTTGGTCTTTTTAGACCTCAATTCCTGAATCTGTTGAAAGAGAATAAAATAGCTTGTCCTCACTTGCCTTATAAATCCCCGGAAAGAAAAGATGAGATCCTGTTCACTGAAACTGTGTGATATTGTAGCTTGACACAGTACTGGGAGATCTGGGTTCTAATCCTACTTTAGAGGGTGTTTGCTGACCTTAATTTTCCCTTCGTGGGGAAAACAGAAACAGGTGGGAGAGTAGATGATTTATATTAGCGACGGCACCAGAAATTGCTACCTAGAAGGGCCCTGAGGCTCTGTCACTGCGACTGAAATAAGGTGATGGCTTATTACCATGGATACAGGATGGGGGATTAGTGTCATATGGACCTAGAGTTTACGGCCCCTGATCTATATACCAGGTATTAACCTAGATGCTGGAAATAAGACAACGATATAACATAGCCCCCGACTTTTAGGAGCTCCATCCAGAAAAAAAGGAAAACAGATCAGTGGATAATTACATTGCCATATCATAAGGGAAACAACGGAAGAAGTTATTTCGGAGGAATGGCGAGATTAAGATGACAAGACCAAATCCCTTTCCTCACAGGGCTCAGAGTCTAATAGAGAAGATAAAGCATACAGTACATAAGACAGAGATAAGTTCGACAGTAGAACCCCTCACAGGGGTTCTTGGGAGCAAGAAGAGATGCCAATAAGTCCAGAGCTGGAAGCTGGGAGGAAATGACTTTCTATCCGACAAAGGAAGTGGTTGCCTTACATACCATATAATCTAACAATCGCCTCATAGGTTTTTAAGCAACGAACTTCATAATTTATCTCAAAATGAAATGTTTCATTTTTAAATGTTGA
>NW_011888836.1:7080171-7085629 GCF_000151845.1 Pteropus vampyrus
GACCTCCAGAACTATAAGATAATTTGTGTTGTTTCAAGCTACTAAATTTGTGGTAATCTGTTACAATAAAAATAGTAAACTATTACATGCCTCTTGTCAATTACAATAGCCAACATTTACTGAGTGAGTACTATTTATCTGGCAACCTTCACTGATGGACTTTATTTGCCATAATCGTCCTGAAAGCAAAAGTAGAAAAATAGCTAAAATTGAATAATGAATACTATTAAAAGGAGGAAGGTGACAATGGAAGAATTTTTTTCCTACTTTGGTCTTTTTAGACCTCAATTCCTGAATCTGTTGAAAGAGAATAAAATAGCTTGTCCTCACTTGCCTTATAAATCCCCGGAAAGAAAAGATGAGATCCTGTTCACTGAAACTGTGTGATATTGTAGCTTGACACAGTACTGGGAGATCTGGGTTCTAATCCTACTTTAGAGGGTGTTTGCTGACCTTAATTTTCCCTTCGTGGGGAAAACAGAAACAGGTGGGAGAGTAGATGATTTATATTAGCGACGGCACCAGAAATTGCTACCTAGAAGGGCCCTGAGGCTCTGTCACTGCGACTGAAATAAGGTGATGGCTTATTACCATGGATACAGGATGGGGGATTAGTGTCATATGGACCTAGAGTTTACGGCCCCTGATCTATATACCAGGTATTAACCTAGATGCTGGAAATAAGACAACGATATAACATAGCCCCCGACTTTTAGGAGCTCCATCCAGAAAAAAAGGAAAACAGATCAGTGGATAATTACATTGCCATATCATAAGGGAAACAACGGAAGAAGTTATTTCGGAGGAATGGCGAGATTAAGATGACAAGACCAAATCCCTTTCCTCACAGGGCTCAGAGTCTAATAGAGAAGATAAAGCATACAGTACATAAGACAGAGATAAGTTCGACAGTAGAACCCCTCACAGGGGTTCTTGGGAGCAAGAAGAGATGCCAATAAGTCCAGAGCTGGAAGCTGGGAGGAAATGACTTTCTATCCGACAAAGGAAGTGGTTGCCTTACATACCATATAATCTAACAATCGCCTCATAGGTTTTTAAGCAACGAACTTCATAATTTATCTCAAAATGAAATGTTTCATTTTTAAATGTTGAGGATTAAATATAACAGAAAATCATCAGGTTTTAAATTAATAATAAACTTTTCCTAATGTGAAACAGTTGGGAACTGTTAGTTTTCTGTTGGATAGACTTCTTTATATCATAATTTTTTATGAATAATTAATGCTACCAGAAAAAAAAAGGTTTCTCAAAAATTGACCTGCTTTAGAGGTTTTCCTAAATATTTCATCCTCTGTTCATAACATTAAGTATATGAAATGCAAAAAGAATAGTAATAAAGTAAATCTCTATCACCTAGTTTGAGAAACAGACATTTTCAATATCTTTGGAACTCCAATGTACTTCCCCCAATAATGGCTTTACAAATTAAAATAATCATTAGTATTTTTTAACACAAGTCCAGAGAGAAAAGTGGCACAATCCCCTATTTAGTTAACCACATTGACATCAGAAATAATAATGATAAAAATAAGACACACTAAATTTAAAATAATTCATATACACAAAGGAACAAAATTAATGAAAGCTGCCCTCTCCTACCCCATCAAGTCTCTCTCCAAAAGATAGCTACTATTAATAGTTTCTTATGATTCCTTCCAGAAAATAAAATTATATGCATTAACCTTTCTGGGGATGGGGAGAAGGGAGTGTACTAAAGTGATGAGTCATAATAATAGTAATGAGATTGCTGGATTAAAGTACATATGCAACTTTTAATAGATGTCAAATCGTCCTTGCAAGTGGTTACACCAATATGCAGTCCTATGTTTGAATATAGGAAGAAGATTTTGAAGGCACGGGTAAGAAAAAAGAAATGACATTGTATGTAGTCCTTAAAGTGCTCTAATGGCACCAATGTATAAACACCGTTACCTACAGATGCTGACCCTAGAGGCCTGAATTCAAAGATGATGCCTGTGCGGGACAGAGGACTGTGTGGAGAACTTGGCCAGAATTTCTCAGAATGTTTCCAATTTCATGCAAGATGCCAAAAATGTCAAGATTACCTGTGGGAAGGTAAATAATTATTGGTTTCTCGGGCCTCTAATAGTATTCTGGTCAAAGGTCAAAATCTCACTTTTACAAGCATTGTGGATTCATTTACTTCCCTTCAAGCACTTTTTTTTTTGCAAGCTCATTTCCATATAGGGGTGCTCAGTGTAGTTTATGAACTTATTATTCAAAAGGAGATGAACTCACTTTTCACCTTTTTAAAATTTCCTACTCGTTCCTATAAAAATATTTTACGGTTAAAGACCAAATAAACACTAATGTGTGCAGAAGAGAACTATGAACAAATTAGGGCAACTCTTTCCTTTTTACTGCAAAGAAAATACCACCAATGGAGGTAATCTTTCCATTGTGTAAGCGAATTTTAGCCAGGAGAGTTTTTCTTTTTTTTTTGAAAGTGGCAGTAATCCTTTCTAGTTGATGGGTTAATTACTAACTGGTGTTTAAATATGAAAAGCGGCTTCTTCTCGAAAGCCCCAAGCCCACTTTGCTCTCCCAGATCTGACTAGGAGTGACCTTCCTGTTCCTTCCCCAGGTGAGAAATCCTTCCCTCCATCCACTTCTTCCACTTCTTGCCCCTTTTCTACCTCCCTCCCCTCGTCTTCCTGTAATTAAAGTTGCTTTTCCCAGCCAGCTAGGGTCTGAAATCACATTTTCTTACAAAAGCCAAAAAGAGGTTTTGATTCTGGTGCTTCTGTTTTTCACCTTGATAAAGACTTAAAGGAAAGAAATTTTTTAAAGTGTGACTAAGGGCTTGGAGTAGGAAACTGAATCTAAACTAGACCTTTCTGTCAGAGCCAATGAGGGTCTTGTTTCTCCTGAATTGCTAACTGGGTGACTCTTTGCACCTCCGTTTCATCATTTGGAAAATGGCATTAATTTATCTACTTCATATAGGTATTTTGAAGACTAAATAAAATGTCTGAAATATTAATGATTCTCATTATTCAAGTGTTTTGTTTTTTATGTCACAGTTGTAAGGTTGCATACAGAAACAAAAGTTTTTATAAGAGAAAAATATACACTAATATACTAACCACTTACAAATATAGGCCCACTCAGAATCTGAAAAACAAAATAAATGAACAAACAAAACAGAAACGAACTCATAGATACAGCGAACATTTTGATAGTTGCCAGATGATATGGGGCCTGGGGAGATGGATGAGGAAGGGGAAGGGATTAAGAAGTAGAAAGTGCCAATTATTCAAAAAAGTCACAGGGATGTAAAATATAGCATAGGTAATATAGTCAATAATTGTTTAATAAGTATGTATGTTGTCAGGTGGGTATTAGACTTATCAGGAGATCACTTCGTAAGGTATATAAATGTCTAATCACTATGTTGTACACCCAAAACAAATATATATTGTATATCAACTGTAATTGAAAAATAAAAAATAGTTTAAAAAATAGTCCCACTCAAACACCTCATCATTAACTTCCTTTCATCCAGTTTAAAACTTTGATGAATAATCTCTCACTGATTATTGTAAAATAATACAGAAGATGAGGGGAGAGGGAATGGGAGGAAGATGGTCAAAAGGTACAAACTTCCAGTTTATAAGATAAATAAGTATTAGGGATATAATGTGTAGCATGGTGACTATAGCTAATACTGCTGTATGGTACATATGAAAGTTGTTAAGAGAGTAAATCCTAGGAGTTCTCATCACAAGGAGGTTTTTTTTCTTTTCTTTTCATTGTGTCTATGTGAGATGATGGATGTTAACTAAACTTACTGCAGGAATCATTTCACGATATATGTAAATCAAGCATCATGCTGTATACCTTAAACTGATACAGTGATGTATGTCAATTATTTCTCAATAAATCTGGAAAAGATAATACAGAAGAAATCAGATAATACAGTATAAACACATCATATAATCAGTATACATCAGATAATGCATCAGATACAGTATTCAGCAGGTAACACAGAATATATGTAATGTAAATTGACTGCTGCACAAGTAAAACATAAAAGAAGGTATATTCTAATGTGTTCCCATACAATTTAAAACTTTTATTATAAAATGCATTTTAGTGTAAATATGTAAAGAATAAATAATAAAAACCCATGCGTCTATTGCCTAAATTAAGAAATAAAACATGACCAAAATGGGTGAAGTCCTCACTGTGCCCCTTCCACATCACATCCTCTTTATCCCTAAAAGGAAACTGCTATTTTGAATTTGGTGTTTATTATTTCCTTGCATTTCTCTATATTTTTATCATGTATGTTTACATACAGCACACATTACACATAGCAGTATTTTACATGTTTTTTATTTTTATATCGTCAAAGTACAATGTTTAAGCTTAAAAATACGACTGATACAATTATAAAACAAGCACGTGCCAAGATTAATTTATTCATGAGGAACCAGCAGTGTTCAAGCTGTTTCAGGAGAGTATAGGAGAGACTGCCTGAAGTATTTATAGTCAAAGATAGACAGCATGTTGAAGATTCCGAAATTAGATAAAAGTTAGTTAATGTACTAAAGGGCAATAAAACTATAATTTTTGCAGTTATCTTTTCCATCAGACCAAAATAATTTACATCTCCACTGGACAAAAATCAGTTGCAATTTTCTAATCTATAATTTACATCTAACTGCATAGAGTCTGGCCCTAATCAACAGTAAATAGTAAATCCAACAAGGATCATTTCCTCAGGCTTTGCAGCGGTCCCCAACCTTTTTGGCACCAGGGACCGGTGCTCCTATGAGAACCTAATGCCTGAGGATCTGAGGTGGAGCTGAGGCGGTGATGCTAGCGCTATGGAGTGCGGCAAATACAGATGGAGCTTCGCTGACTCGTCCCAGTTCCATGGACAGATACCGGTCCACCGCCTGGAGGTTGAGGACCCCTGCCTTAGGTAATTTAGTAATCATTGGGTGGCTCTCTTAACCAATGCTTTATATGACATTGCGAGGACATGCAGCCATTCTCTTGCCTTATTTCCAAGTTTTGGATAATTTTTCTTAACAAAATAAATTTTATTGCTTATGTATTCTTTTGCCACTTGGCTCTTTACTCAGTACAGTTTGTGAGATTTAATCATGTGAACATATGCTGTTCTAATTCATTAATTCACTGTCGTATGTAGTCTATGTATGCATATCACAATTTACTTATGCATTTTTCCGCTAAAGTATGTTTAAGTTGCTTCCGACTTTTTGCTATTACAAACAACTCTCATAGATTTTGTCAAACAATGGTTTTTGCCTCTTCAATCACCGTTTGATTCACCCTTTATTCTAAAACTAAGCACATAGCTATAATTATAATCTTATACTTGATAAATATAAAATAAATGAAATATTTTCCAAAACATTATAAATCTTTTTCCTCTACTATTTAT
>NW_011888836.1:7086378-7088531 GCF_000151845.1 Pteropus vampyrus
TGTGAATCTGGACTTGGCTGTGGGTCTGTCTTTAGCCAATGAGATATTGGCAAATGTGACCAAAGTGGAGCCTTGATATGTGCTTATAATTTAAGGCTTGTCCTCTTTTCCTGTCAGGAAGCCCAAGCTAGCCTTCTGGAAGATGAGAAGCCTTGGCCATACCAGCTGAGGACCCCAAAAATGAATGAGGCCATCCTAGACCATCTAGCCCCAATGGAGCTGGCTCAGATATAAGAATAGTCCAACCAATGCACAAAAACAGGAGAAATAATAAATATTTGTTGTTCGATGTGCAGCAAAAACTAATGAATACATATTGTCACACTTTATAAGAGACACCTGCCAAATATAGGCTTTCTTGCTTCCTTCTCTGGAGACATTCATTCTTACATATATGTGGTGACTAAAAAATGCCTTAAAGTGCTCTGGGTCCCGCTGATCATATGAATGTCTTTTTTAAAATAACAGCTTTATTGGGATACAGTCTATGTACCATAAAACGCACCCTTTTAAAGTATACAATTTAGTGGTTTTTAATGTATTCACAAAGTTGTATAACAATCACCATTATCTAATTCCAGAATAGTTTCACCCCAAAAGAAACTCCATACCCATTAGCTGTCACTTCCCCTCCTCCCACCCCCCTCTCCTACCCAGCAGCCTCTGGCAACCACACAGATTTACACCTGTGTTTTCTTCTAAGGGTTTTATAAATTTAGTTTTTGCATTTAGATCTGATACATTTTGATTTAGTGTTTGTATATGTGTGAAGTAGGGGTCCAGCTTCTTTCTTTTGCAATTGGATATCCAGTTATCTTAATTCCACTTATTGAAGACTTTTTTCTCCCATAGAATTGTCTTGGCACTCTTGTTAAAAATTCGTTGACAACAAATGTAAGGGCTTATTTCTGGACTCTCAGTTCTTTTCTTTATTTTAATTTTTATATTTTATTTTTTCAATTATAATTGACATACAATACTATATTAGTTTCAAGTATACAACACAGTGATTAGACATTTACATAATTTCCAAAGTGACCACCCCAATAAGTCCATATATAGTTATTACAATACTTTTGACTATATTCCTCATGCCACACTCTACATCCACATGACTATTTTGTAACTATCAATTTGTATCTCTTACTCCCTCCCCTCTTCATCAATCTCCCTACTCCTCAGTCCGGCAACCATCAAAATGCTTTCTGTATCTATGAGCTTGTTTTCTGTTGTTTCTTTGTTTATCTTGTTCTCTAGATTCCACATATAAATTAAATCACATGACATTTGTCTTTCTCTGTCTCACACCACTCAGCGCAACACCTTTAAGGTCCATCCATGCTGTTGCAGATGGAAAGATTTCATTCTTTTTTATGGTTGAGTAATAATCCATTGTCTATATATACCATTTCTTCTTTATCCATTCATCTAGAGAAGGACACCCAGGTTGCCTCCATATCTTGGCTGTTGTAAATAATTTTACAATGAACATATGAATGCACATGTCCCTTAGAAGTAGTGTTTTGGGTTTCTTTGGATAAATACCCAGAAGTGGGGATTACTGGGTCCTTCTTTGTCTTTTGTTATGGCCTTTCTAAAAAAGTCTATTTTGTCTGGTATAAGTATTGCTACCCCAGATTTTTTTTCATTCTCATATTCATGAAATATCTTTTCCCATCTCTTTACTTTCAGATTTGTAAATCTTTTCATCTGAAGTGAGTCTCTTATAAGCAGCATATTAAGGATCTTGTTTCCTCATCCATTCAGACACCCTATGTCTTTTGATTGGAACATTTACTCCATTTACATTTAAACTAATTGTTGCTAGATGTGTAGTTATTGCCATTTTTTAATTCATATTTTTTATGTATATATTTTTCTCCTTTCTCCTCCTCCTCCTCCTCCTCCTCCTCCGTCTCCGTCTCCGTCTCCGTCTCCGTCTCCGTCTCCGTCTCCGTCTCCGTCTCCGTCTCCGTCTCCGTCTCCTTCTTGTCCCTTTAACATTTCTTGGCATACTGGTTTGGTGGTGATGAACTTCTTTAGCTTTTTATTGTCTGGGAAGCTCTTTATCTGTCCTTCGATTCTAAATGATAGCTTTGCTGGGTAGAGTCATCTTGGTTGTAGGTCCTTGCTTTTCATCATTTTGAATATTT
>NW_011888836.1:7089846-7113694 GCF_000151845.1 Pteropus vampyrus
GATAGCTTTGCTGGGTAGAGTCATCTTGGTTGTAGGTCCTTGCTTTTCATCATTTTGAATATTTTCTGCCAATCCTTTCTGGCCTGCAAAGTTTCTGTTGAGAAATCAGCTGATAGTCATATGGAAGCTCCTTTGTAAGTAAAATTAACTGCTTTTCTCTTGCTGCTTTTAAGGTTGTTTCTTTGTCTTTAAGCTTTGGCATTTTAATTATGATATACCTTGGTATGTATCTCTTTGGGTTCCTCTTATTTGAGGCTCTCTGTGCTTCCCGAATTTGTATGTCTTCTTCCTTCACCAGGTTAAGGAAGTTATCAGTCATTATTTCTCAAATAGGTTTTCAATTCCTTACTCTCTCTCTTCTCCTGCTATCCCTATGATGTGAATTTTGGTATGCTTGGTATTGTCTCAGAGGCCTCTTAAACTATCCTCATTTTCTTGGACTCTTTTTTCTTGTTGCTATTCTGATTGGATGTTTTCTGCTGCCTTATCTTCCGTGTCGCTGATTCCATATCTGTACATCATCTCATTTACTGTCTATTCCCTCTAATGTATTCTTTATTTCAGTTATTGCATTCTTCATTTCTGACTGGTTATTTTTTATGTTTCTATCTCCCCTTTTATGTTTCCTATCTCTTTGATGAAGTTCTCAGTGAGATCACTGAGCATCCTTTCAACCAGTGTTTTGAACTCTGCGTCTGGTACGTTGCTTGTCTCCATTTTATTTAGTTCTTTTCCCGGAGCTTTATTCTGTTCTTTCATTGGGGCATGTTTTTTTGTCTTCCCATTTTGGCTGCCTCCTTGGATTTGTTTCTATGTATTAGGTAGGACTTGGCTCTGTCTCCCAGTGTTAGTTGAGTGGACTAATGTAGTAAATGTCCTATGCGGCCCAGTGGTGCAGTCCCCCTAGTCACCTGAGCTGGGTGCTCCAGATGTGTGTCCTTTGTGTGGGTTGTGCGTGCCCTTCTGTTGTAGTTGAGCCTTGTTTGTTGTTTGGATATGAATTGTGGGGATTGACCCTCAGGTTGATTGGTTGTGAGGGCTGGCTGTTACTACAGTGGAGAAGCTGTTGTGCAGGGGCTGACTATACAGAATAGGATTCACTTTAGCAGGGCTCTGGTGCCTGTCCCTTCTGCCCTTTTGGTGTGTTGTTTGTGGAGGTGGCCAGGTGATGCTCTGGCTAGGCTTGGTCTGAGATGGCCACTGGGCCTGCTAGTCCAAGACCTCCTGGGAAGGGCCCTGCCACAAGCCAAGTTCAGCCACCTCTATCTGTGATCTTCCTGGGGCCACCTGGCATGAGCCACAAAGTGATCCGCAGATGTCTTCCACCCTCACTGGGCTTGGAGGTGCCTAGGAGAGGCTCAACTGTGAACTGCCAAGCTTGGGGCTGCTTAGCGAGAGGTACAGAACACACTGAGGTCAGATGTTGCTTATTTGGGATTTGTGAACCCTTGAAAGATTTTAGGAAAGTCTGTAGCCTGAGCCAAGACAGGTCGTTTGTTTGTATGGAAAAGCCACTGGAAGCTTTTTGAGTGGGCCCTCAAGTTGGGTGAGGTAGGGTCTCAGGGAAACACCAGAGAAGGGTGAATGGTGTTAGCCAGGTGGATGGAAACTCAGGTATGGTGTCTGCCAAAGTCTGCATGCTGGAATGGTGGAGGGCTCAACAAAGGAACAATGCCCTCTGCCAGCACTTCTGTCTGGTAGAAAGCTGCCCCTCCAACCCTTACCCTGAAGCCAGATAATCCAGTTCCTCCTCATATGTCCCTGAAGCCTTTGGAGCTGCTTCCCCAGCACTAGAGCTCAGAGCGAGTGAGTCCATCAGTAAGTCTGTTCGTGAGCCCTTTAAGAGGAATGCCTGGGACTCCTGCAGCCTTCTGTCTCATTCAGCCACAAACTCCACTGGTTTTCACAGCCAGAAGTTGTGGGGACTTCTTTTCCCAGCTAGTGTTCTGGGCTGAGCAGCCCAGCATGGGGCTGGGATCCCTCATTCCCTTGGGGAGAGCTCCCCAGCCAGAGATATCCCTCCAGATTCTCAACTGCCACACGTGGGTGTGGAACCAGCCCATTTCATGTCTCTACCCCTATTACCAGTCTCCACATGGCTTCTTCTCTATGTTCTTAGCTGTAGAACTTCTGTTCAGCTAGACTTCAGGTGATTCTTAAAGATGGTTGCTCTGTAAGTGTTTTGTTGATTCGATGTAGTCATGAGATGAGGCCAGCACAGCATTTACCTACTCTGCCATCTTGACTGAATGTCTCTGGACTCTCAATTCTAGTCCATTGATACATATGTCTGTCCTATGCCAATCCCAGACTGTCTTTGTTGTATTTAGTAGGTTTTGAAATTGGGAAATGAGTACTCCAACTTTGTTCTTTGTTTTCAAGATTGTTTTGGCTATTTTGGGTCCCTTGTGTTTCCATGAATTTTGGGATCAGCTTATCAATTTCTGCATAAAGAGCAGCTGGGATTTTGACAAGGATTGCATTAAACCTGTAGCACAATTTGTGGAGTATTAACAATATTAAGTCTTTCAACCCATAAACATAGATGTTTCTCCATTTAAATCATCTTTAATTTCTTTCAAAGATCTTTTTTAGTTTTCATTGTATAAGTCTTGGACTTTTAAAAACTTCGTTCACAAGCATTTTGCTCTTTTTTGATGCTATTGTGAGTGGAATTGTTTTCTTAATTTTATTTTGGTTTGTTCATTGTTAGTGTATAGAAATAAAATTAATTTTTATATATTGATCATGTGTTTTGCAACCTTGATGAATTATTAGTTTTAATAGGGTTGTTGTTTTTTTTCTGTGTGTGTATGTATTCTAATTACAATAGCATGTCATCTGTGAATAGCTTACTTTTTCCTTTCCCATATGATTGTGTTTTGCATGAAGTTTTACCTTTGTTCTTGAGAAATCTTTTTCCTGGGTGGCACTCTCAAAAAGAGCAAATGAGTGTCCTTGTAGAATTCCGCTTGCCTAAGATCATGAGGAAAATCACCATCTCTTCCCTCCATAATTAAAAAAAATATATATATATTACTATTCTAAAAGTTAACAACTATGAAGTTATAAATGAAGACATTTTAAAAGAATATCTGTATCTCCCTTCAAATATATGCTATATCTTGTTTACTGTTACTCCCTTTGTTTTCAAAATGTTTTCTTGAATTACTTTTCAAACATACACTATTGCAAATTTGTTTACTTGCGAGTACAAAGGTCTTTCTCTCCTGAATATTCCAAAACAATTTTTGCAAGAATGTGAGGCACCAGAGAACCTTGTGTTATATCCATGTGTCAAAAGAACCAATAAATGATGTTTAAAACCTAAGATGAGGTAGTCACCTCGCTTCTGGTTGGTGGATTCTCCCCCATTCCTATCTTGCTGAAGGTGTAGCTTTTAGTAAACAGCAAGACATAGTTTAGAGAGTCTCTGGTCTTCTTCCATAATGATCTCATTATCCTGGATGCTCTAACACATAAACACTTCCATAGTCTACAGATAATCTTTATACTATATCAAGCAGCTCATTAGCACAGCTATAAGTTCCTACAACCCTGTTTCAGTTTAGATGGGCTTTGTGCAATAATAACAAGGTACCACAGAATCTTAGTGGCTTGGAAACACAAAGGTTTATTTCTCAACGTGTCAGTTACAGTTTGAGCAAGAGCTCTGCTACACATCTCCTCACTCAGGATGATGAGACTCCACCACATGGAGCAAAACTAGTTCCACCCTCAGAGGGAAGGGAGCATGATAAATCCCAAACCGTTCTTAAAGTCTTCCTCCAGAAGTGAGACACATAGCTTTGAATAAGGTTGTGCTCAGCTTCAAGGTGGCAGGGAAGTGTAATCCCCCATGTGCCCTGATCAGAATATCAGTAAGTAGTCCTGAGGACCTTCGGAGACACCATAGAAAGGAGAAAAAGGAAGGAAAAGGAACATTTCCTAATTTTGTAATGTGTGCTGACCCTGTGACCAGGCACTTTACGTTATTTCATTCATTCATATTTTACCTAGTTAAAAACTTCCTCAAAATCAAAAGACTGGAAATAAAAAGCTTATGGGCTAGGACAGGGGTCCCCAAACTTGGGGCCGTGGACTGGTACCGGTCCATGGCTTGTTAGGAATCGGGCTGCACAGCAGGAGGTGAACAGCAGGTGAGTGAGCAAAGCTTCTTCATCTGTATTTGCAGCCGCTCCCCAGCATCACCACCTCGATTCTACCTCAGATCATCAGGCATTAAATTCTCACAGGAGCACCAGTCCCTGGTGCCAAAAAGATTGGGGACCACTGGGCTAGGACTTAAACCCTCATCGCCCAACTCCAAATTCCATAGACCTTTTTCTTTATTATATTACTTTCTTCTTTGTTAGGCTGTCCTGATGTACCTGAACTACATGCAAAAGTAGATGAGGCCCTTAAATTGGTCAACATATCCAATCAGCAATACGGCCAGATTCTCCAGATGATACAGCATCACTTGGAGGACACTACATATTTGATGGAGAAGATGAGAGAGCAATTTAGCTGGGTGACTGAACTGGCAAATCAGACTCCAGGCACTGAGAACATCTTCAATTCCATAAAGGTAATGGAAAGACTCAAGAACAGATATAAAGATCACATGTGCATACAGTGATTTTTCTGTTAATTTACTTAATAATTACACCTGAATTTGAAAATCAGCTATAGGAGGATATTCATATTTCCATTGTGATTGTATTCAAGCTGACTTGATATAATGGAGTACATGCCTTTAGAAAACAAAAAACTCTATAAAGAAAATCAATTTAAAACACAAAATACTTTGTAATTCAGAGATAGCTAATTCTGCTTAGAACAATAGGGCTGTAACTAATACAGGTAATCTTGAAGAAACCTGATCAATGTAGTTTTTAAGAGAGAAGACTTTCAGGTAAAGCAACTTGAGTTCAAAACCTGACTCTGAAACTTACCAGCTGAATATGTTTGGGAAAGTTCCTTAATTTTTCTAGGCTTCAGTTTTTTCCTGGAAAATAGAAATAATAATAGCTACTTTAACACATACTTCTATAAAGTGATTAGTATAGGTTCCATATACAAAGCAAGAGCTCTGTAAATCACGGCTCTTATTAGTTTTTGACACAATAAGCTGCTAACTTACCTTGAGAATTAAACATATTTATATATTAATCTTTACATAAAAGCATATTGTCATCTTAAGTTGGACTTAAACCATGTCTCTCTCATTCAATTAATAACTCCTTTTGTGTAACATATAACAAACAGTGACTGAATTTCTTTCCTGACTCAACCCTCACCCCACACACATTACATCAATATATAAATGTGCCAGGCTAGTGATTTCTGATAAGGTTAGTATAGGTGATTTCCTAAAAAGACCTGGATACAAAAATCACTGGGCAGAGCTATTGAAGATGCAATAATATTGGTGACCTTCCCTGATCCTTGGGTATCCCACAACCGTCTCTAACTGCTGCTGCTGCTAACTGCTCAGCCCTGCAACCTTCTCCACAGGGTTGTCCTTGGGTCCGCTTATGCTCCAGAGGCCCTGCAAGATCAGGCTGAAGCTAGATGTCACCGGAAGCCACATTGTCAACTGGCTTCTCCCTCTTCTCTGTCTGGCTTGTCTCATGCCCTAAAAGTTTCCCCAAAGGCAATTCAGTGAATCATTCATGTCAGAATCTCAAGCTCTCCTTCTAAGGAATTGACCTATGACATCCTGTAACCTAGTGTTTCACTTTCTTTCAGACTGCAAAGTTGTAGCCCGTGTAAGGTTTGACAAATACATTTAAAGTCATAACCAGCACATTAAAACAACAACAGCAACAAAAGCAGAATAGAACAGACTACAAGAGAAAATATTAGAGTGCATTACATTTAATGTCATATGCATATGTCATGGAATTTTCATTTCCATTATGTGTGCATTTATGTGTGTATATACATATACATAGACATATATGTGTTTTGAGTCATGATGTAAAATATATTTGTAACTGTAGACCACAGTCAAAAGGTTTTGAAAGTCACTGCTCCAATCTGCGCTGACTCTGATTCTATTACTCCACTAGATTATACCCAAAGAGCGTAAAATAATTCAATATATTTGATCGTCCTTTTAATTTAATGAAGAAAAATTCTTATCTTGAAAAATAAAATTTTAAGAAAAATTTTAACAGTGATTTCACTCTAGGAAGGCACAGTCAATATTTAACCATGTTTTTTTATTATTATTATTATTATAGTCAGTATTTCCTACTCTATGCTTCAATTTGCTTCCATTCTAGTGTCTCTCGGTAACACTGACATATTTATCTAAAATTCTTTATATTGATAACGAAGGCACTTCTGTATAAAAACTGCCATGTAAAATAACATTATAGTTTTCAATGATACATTTTTATAATAATCCGTCACTAAAGAGCACTTTCTATGTGTCAGGCAATGTTCTAAGAACTTTTTTATATATCAGATCATTTAATATCTTCAATGATTTGATAAGGTCAGTATTATTGTTTTCCAAATATTTCAGATGAGGCACAGAGAAGTTAAACAACTTGTCTGAGTTCACACAGCTGGTAAATAATAGAACTGGTATTCAAACCCAAGCAGCATTTCTGCAGAATCAATTATCCACTTTGTTGAACTTCCTATAAGTTATTTTTCTCAAAACAGCTCTCATTTCATCATGAAAAGGAAAGTGCAAAGCCATAAAACAGCAAGTACTGAAGAGGAACCTTGTGTAAAAAATATACAAATCCCAACAGGTGATAAAAGTTATGCTCTTTTGGTTGTAGTTACATGGGTATTAGCTATACTTAGTTAGCTGTATTTAGTTTAATAACTATTTATTAAACTAAACATAAATGATTTATGCAGTTTTTATATGTGCTATATTCACTAAAAGGAAAGGGAGAAAAGTTATGTTAGTTTTTCCTTTATAAACTAGAATTAAGAAATTACTAGTTTTTGTCTTAACATTTTGCTTTAGTTTTTTGATAAGGAATTTATTTGAAACATTTTCAAAATAGTTCTCTTAAAGTTACATCAAGCCACATGTCAGTAGTTTTATTGAAATTATTAAAATCAAAGTATATGCACTTGAAAATTCATTAAGAGAGTCACGAGCAATTCAGATAACTGGGTCTTATAAAAATCACACACAAAAAACCATAAATTGTAAATTTCCTGGGAAAACTCAGCATAAAACTTGGTGCATCACATCAACATTTGTGGCATAGACAGTAGCACTCACCAACTATTCCATCTGCTCACTCCCATTTTCCAGTTCCTCTTGCAGTTAAGTGATGCCATGTGGCAAGTTCTGGCCAACAAAATGTGAACAAAAATGGCAAGGGTTATTTCTATATTGAAATAGTGAAGAGTCCGTGTGTGGTTATCCACTTTCTTTTCTATCGAAGACACAAAGAAACCCATTTGTTCCATATGCTACAGCCATAAGATAATGTGCCTCTGTCAACAAGGGTCCTGAGGGTCTAAGTGGTATAGAGCTCTTAATGGACATGTAACATGAGTGAGAAATAAGTTTTTGTTGAAAGAAACCACTGGAATGTTGGAGCAAATTTGTTACCTCAGTGTAATCTAGCCTATCCTGACTAATGTGGTATTAAATTAATCCTGACTGTGCACTGGGATTTAGTCATCATTTACTGTATAATTCTTCTTCTTAGGTAGTCCCAGGTGTTCTTCAAGGAAATTTTTCCAAAGAAGATGAAATGATGATAGACTTAAACATTCTGCCTTCCTCCAATTTCACCTTCAGGATCCCTCTTGAAGAAAGTGCTGAGAGTTCTAACTTCATTAGCTACATGCTGTCAAAAGCTGTACAACATTTTAAGGAACATTTTAAAATTTGGTAAGCAGAGTATCCAATTAGGTATGCTTTGTTGGCAAATATAGATAATTTGATTATGGGAAAAAACACAAACACTAGTTTTAAAATACCTGGAAAATATGCTCAACCTTATTAATAATCAAAGACATGAGAAGTAAGTCAAGATAGCATTTTTTTGCAAATCAAATTTGCAAATTAGAAAAAAATACAAAATCCTGATAGGAGTATGATGAAATAGGAATTCTTATAAGGCATGGAGTGTCTGGGTACTAGAGATATTGAGAAGTCTTATTAAACTCATCTCTCCCAGTAGGGGCCTTTGACCTTCTCTCTGTTCAGGAACATCTCACCTGCATGAGTCTGAATTCTTTCTTTAGTTGTAGAGACCAAGGCAGCTAAAATGGAAGACTAATGTCTGACGAACAAAATCAAAGGGGAAACCAGATAACCATCCCTGGGGCTCAAACTCTATAGGTTTGACACAGTGAAACACTATAGGTTTTTAAGAAGGAAGCAATGTGCTACTGCTCAGATAGATATTGACTATACATTATCTCCAAATAAAAATATTTTCAATAAAATCATCTGTTCACAGATTTTGAAATGGTAGGGTGCAATGACAATGGAAAATGAGATATTGAGAAGTTGAGATTTTGAGCAAATTATTTGCTAATAAGGATTGTAAGATGATCTTTCACAAAGGCAGTATTAATTTTTACTTTTTAATTTATAGTTTTTAAATTCTAAAATCACAAATTCCAAAAAAATTAGAAGGCAAAAGTTATCCATAATCTCATCAATTTAACAATACCACTATTATCATCTTACTATTTTTTATTCACATTTTTTCATTTATTTTCTTAGATTCCAAGTAGAATGATTTGTTTAAAGGTTAACCTTCAAATGTTTTTGATATATATTTGATAGCAGTAATATCTAAAGTACCTCATATCCTAATTAATATTTCAATTTTTAAAACTTTACTAATAAATGAAAAATTTTATCTCACCGTTATAACTTTTATGTTTTTGGTTATTCAACAGAATGAACATTTTCCAAGTTTGCTTAACTAAATTTGTTCTTTCGTGCATCTTATTCAATACAGTGTTTAAGATTTTGTCAGTGTTCTGGTCAGATCAACACATCAAGGTCTCAAACCTGCCAACAGTGAGAGAGAAACATACTAAGGGAAATAACAGGGAAAATGGCGGGGGTTGGAAATCAACCCAGTCATTTCCAATCACATGAATATTTGTTAAGTGCCCTAGCTGCAAATATGTAGCTCGCCAAAATACGAACTCCAGTTTTATAGAGTGGAACATATATCTAGGATCCTCTTCTGGAATTCTCATCTAGTAATCTAGCTTCCTGAGTGCCTGACTTCCATGACTGTTTGCGGAAGTGTTTTATATCCTTATTCCAAACTTTCACAGCTGTCAGGCCTTGGATCAGGCTATAACAGAATACCTTGCACAACCCAAGTACTCAACAAAATGTCACTGCCACCAAGCCAATGCCAACAGGAGTCCCTGATGTAGGGTGAAGTAAAAGGAGAAACTTTATTCAGGTGAATGGTTTGCAAATAAGAGAAATGCAGCCACCTATTAAAATCAAAAGTGCACTCCTCCAAGACAAAGGGAAGGCCTGCTTATATTATATAGAGAAAGCGCCCGCCCTGGTCTCTGGTCCATTTTTATGTAAATGAAGAATCTAAATTTGTACAGTTCGATTGGTCCAAATAGCACTATCCTGATTGGTAGTAAAGATGCAAATGAGGCTATCGCTGCTTAGTACTGATTGCTGGAGAGGATCTCAGCCCATTGGTTGAAAAATGATTCCAGGAACTCTTTTATAAGAGTCAGCTCAGCCCGCAGAAACAATGCAGGAAGTTTGGCATCTCAGTCTGTGGCTTTTCCCTCATATGCAGTGTGTGTGAAACTCTGGTTAGGAATTTGGGCCCAGTTAGCCACAGGGAGTCTTTCTGGATGGATGTATTCCTTCTCAGGGTCAACAGTTACAAGCAACTGAAGTTTATTGAGCAAGCACTGTGTGTTTGTGAGGTACAAAATAAAGACTCATGTCAGAGGCAGGGTCCATCATAGAATTTCATCAAACTAGGAGATGTGTGATGATGCCTTTAAATAGTGCTATTAAAAACATCCATACATATGGGTTTTCTATTATTTTGCTATGTGTTAATTTTTTCAAAAGCCAAGAGTATTTATTCTATTACTCATTCTGGACTTTTAGTCCAAGAAAAAAGACTCAGTTCATAAATAATGTATTAACACTTTAATCATTGCTGCTTTTTTAAAAGGTAAGAAGATCTAATGCATCCTATACCCAGCAAATAGAATTACCTCTTCAGCTGAGACCTGAAATTCCTGCAATATATAGGGTAATACAATAATCATAGTTGCAGAAATGTTTGTCAGTTATATATTATGAAGTACTATTTTCTTATGTTGAGTGGCAGTTGAATAGTTATTCAAATTGAGTTACAATGAAAATTCCTTTTTAAAAAATCAAATATACATATTAATGTACTGTGGTACATTAATAGTTCTTTATATATATTTATATATTAAATAAATATTAAATCACTGAAGTGTCTGTGTTCTATCACTTCTGCTATACATATTCCACTTCCTAATTAACAAAAGATTATTTTTCAATTTACTTTTGAATTTAATATATAATAATTGACTTTTTTGAAAAATATCCCTAATTCAATCCTTTATTTGGTAAAGACCTATACCTTCCTGCGTAGGTTGTTTTTTTGGTTTTTTGTTTTGTTTTTTGGTGTGTGTGTGTGTGCGTGTGTGAGTGTGTGGTAAAATATAACAAAAATTACTATTTTAACTATTTTTAAATGTAGTGTTTGGTATATTCACAGTGTTGTATAGCTATCGACACCATCCATCTCCAGAACTTTGTCATCTTCCCAAACTGAAACTCTGTATCCATTAAAAAATAATTCCTCATTTCTCCCTTTTCTCATCCCTTTGCAACCACCATTCTACTTTCTGTCTCTATAAATTTGCCTACTGTAGGTACCTCATATAAGTGGAATCATATAGTATTTGTCCTTTTGTGACTGGCTTATTTCACTTAGCATAATATCCTCAAAGATCATCCATGTGGTCACATATGTCAGACTTTCCTTTCTTTTTAAGGCTGAATGCTATTCCATGGTATGTGTGTCTTGCATTTTGTTTATTCATTTCATCCCTTGATGGATACTTCAATCGCTTCTATCTTTCGGCCATTGTAAATAATGCTGTAATAAACTGCATAGTTTCTTTTTTAAATAATAGAACAGTGTTCTCTTTTAACAAGTCCATACATATTTTATGAAAACACAAGATGTTTTTGGCTGACACTTACATAACCTCATAATTTGGACCTTGGTACAACAATAGGAGAACCATTCGCCAGTATATGTCACTAAGGATTACACCGGGGATATATTTAGTTAGTCTTTCCAATTACAAAAAGAAATAGAATTAAAGAATGGACTCAAAATATTTAGAACATTTTATACCCAGTCCTGAGTTGTTTGATAGAAAGATTTGTCAGAGGAATTTAGAGCTCACAGGCAGCTCATTGAATATAATAAACTCTAAATGGCGATAGCGTCTTTCCTAACATAACTGAAAGCTATATTTAAAAAAAAAAAACCTAGGAAACTATTGATAGAATCCTGGATTTAATATATTGTAAATTTCAAATAAATAAGCCTATTCAAACATATATTTCATATATTTGTTAGAGAAGAAGGCAAAATATAAGTTAAAAAGGGAATCTGACTATTTTATAGTCCATGAGCTATCAAAAAACTTGTAGACTAAAGAGAGGAAAGGAAGAGATCAGGCTTAAGGCAGCTGGACAGTGAAAAACCTTCGCATTCAGGCTGAGCCGGATTCAGGCTGCTATATTTTTTAGGTATGTGATTTTAAGCAAAATCCTAATTTCTCTAAACCTCAGTGTCTTGATAAAAGTAATAGTTTTTGTTTTATAGAGTAGTTGTGAAAACTACAGTTAATAATCCATAATAAACATCAATAAATGATAGCTTTGACTATATAAAGAATACTATAATCATGTACCTGACTCATAGTTGGCTCTCAGAAATGTTAGTTTCCTGCTTTCCTTTCTCTAATTGTACCAATATTTCTGAGTTTGTTGTGTAAAGGGGAATGTTTCTCTAGATCAGTAATAGTCACATGTTTTTGCTCTGGTATTCTCTAAAAGGAACCTGAAAAAGTTATATACACTCTTGTACATCATTTTTCAATGTAAATTGAAAGAATAGAAAATTTTAATTTTTCTGTGTATTGTAAATATTAGCAATTTAAAAATAAAACTATTTCATTCCTCTTTAAAATGTACCCAATGGAATCTAAATATTATGGCAATTTGGTACCCAGCATCATCCATTTAAACAAATATACAATTTTTTCTTTAAGAGTAAGAAATTTTATCTCATTTCATTTTCTCCTTAAACTCTTACTTTCAAAAAAATGAACTCTTATTTTCATTCTACTTTCTTCAGAGAATTTTATCTTAATGTAGTATATTCTTATGCTTAAACATCTTTTACTGATCAATAAAATGTAAATATTTAAAAATATTTTAAATTAAAAATTTCCTAAGACACAAAAATCTAGTTTTCAAATATTTATTCTGTATTGTTATTATTATAGTTATCGCTTATAAATAATTTATAAAAATAACATAAATATATTATAAATTTCTATGACTATTAAACATAAAAATTAATTTTTTAACAGAAGTAGACCTTTTAATAAGAAGGAAGAGCTTTTTTCCTCCCAATAAATTAATGGATTTATTAATAATTATTATTTCTTCCTAGAATAAGATAGCATAAATACCATCCTTATTTTTCATTTTTAGAGATGCAAGTGCTTGGAAACCGGCTGGCATAACGCACTTGAGGTTGAAATGCTCTTTCTCCAGATCTTCCCCTGCTGATGTCTTCTATTATTCAGGACTCAGCTCAAAGGTGACATCCTCAGGAAGCCCTTATCTGATGATAGCATCTAAAATAGTCTCTCTGTACCCTCTGTAGCCCTCTACCCAGCTATGTAATCATCATAGCACTTGCAGGTGTCTTGTTTGGGTACTTATGCATTGTATCTCTCCACTAGAATGAATATCAGTTCTGTGAAATCAAGGACCTTGTCTCCTCCTTGTTGACAGGTTGTAGGCACTTGATATAAATCTTTGTTGGACGAATGAATGAATGGTATGCTTGCCTAAGATGATCATTCATTTTATCCTACATTTATGCAACAGCTACTGGAAAAAGAACTATTCTCTCTCTATTATTATCAAATCAAGACTCTCTACGTACCACAGCGGAAGAAGAATCTCCACGCGGGCAGGGGAGGGGAGTCTATCCCTGTCTTGAGATTCATGTTGTGGTACAACTGATATTCCGCTGGAACGATTAAACTTAGCTCAAAATAACAACAAGAAAATAAACACAGAATGTAACTTTTAACTGGATAATGTAGGATATTTTCAGCCTGGGATCCTCCCATGATTGGAAATGTGTGGAGACACTTTTCAGTAGGTGTGGGGTTGGCTTTCTCGGAGGCATGCTGAAAGCCTGAAAGAATATGCAGGACTATCTCACACCACTCTCTCCCCAGCAAAGAACTCTGCAGTTCCCGGGACTGCACCTCCATGCAGCATTTTAGCTTTTCGCACCCAGGAGTGCTCTTAAGCTACCAAAAATGTGAGTCCCCCATTCCTGTCTAAAGCCTGCTTTCTGAGTTTGGTTTTCTGACAGAGTGAGCATCTGGAGAGACAGCCCACTGCCACCCACCTTATCTAAACAGTACAACACAACACAGGAGGGCCAACATTCCCAAAGGAGATACAGTGACTTTTTAAAACTATTATTACACTGATATGGGGGTGGGGTGGGGAAGGTGCAGGCCATGGGGAAGAACGAATCGAAGTTGACCTAGGAAGGGCCAGCCTAGTATTGTCATGGATTAAATAGATTTAAAATATCTGCCATCAGTAACCTAATGTACTTCAATGTAGTGGGGCCTTTGTGAGCACTCATACAACCGAGCACCAAGAACATGGACTTTCCAAGTATGAATTTTGTGCAATGTTCCTTGAAACCCTTCCTTAGTCTGTTCTTAGAGGTTCTCCCCCACCCCCCGCCCATCCAATTAACCCAAATAGCCAGCTATTTTGTAAATTATGTTTGATTCAATTTATCTTGTATAGGCTTCGTGCCATATAAAGACATGCAACATTGTTTTTGCTGAAATCAGGCAGATCAGCAGATAAAAGATATTACCAGAATCTGTTTTCCTGTTACAAAAACGTTAACCCTGAGTTCAAGAGGTACACTTAAGCAGAAAGAATCCAGAAACTTGCAGAGAATAAACTTGAGATAACCAGGGGAAAAAAAGAGTTTATTGAATGGCAAGAAATAATGTTTGTTTCCAACAGAGCCCACATCTTACTCTTCATAACTCCGGATGTAGCAACAAAACATTTATTGAGCATCTATTATGTCCTCAATAAACAATTGTTGATTCAAAAGACTGCTTGCTGCATGTACATGTATTGGTACATTTTAAACTTATTATCAAATAGTTCCACCCAACAGTTGTTTATATTACCAACGTTTCACTAAAATTTAAATTTTTGCTATTAAAAGTTTGAAAACGTCTGGTCGTTATGTAAAAAAGCTGCCTTTCCCGCCTGCTCCAGCTGCAGGCCTTCAGTGAGGATGAGAGAAAATGAAAATGTAAATCACTTGTTAGCACGCCCCCACCGGCCATATGTAAACATAGCTCAAATAACAAGGTTTTCTTGGTTTTTAAATTTTCGAACACATGGAGATGTCCCAGGCTCCACTGCATCAGCATGAAGAAGTGGAGCCTGAAACTTGCCAACTAGAGCGGTCTTTCTCAGCCAATGCCCCAAGATACAGTCTTTAGAATTACTGTCTAGGACAAAGGTTCTTAACTTTTAAAATGTGATCATTGCGACCGGATTCTGGAGGCTTGTGCGGGGCGCACGCGGTGAGGTACGGTACACTGCGGTGAGGTACCGTACACTGCCTCCACCCAGCGCGCGACTTCGCGCGCTCCTGGGACGTGAGGGGGCGTGAGACGCGGTGGGCTCGGGGCGGACCCTACCTCATCCAGCAGGAAGAGGCGGAGTTGTCTAAGCGGCGGGAAAAGAGGCGGTTAAAACGGCTAGGCTGCATTCCCGCGGTTGTCTTTGTCCCAGCAGTCGCGCACGCACCATGCCAGCCTCCAGTTCCGAGCTCCCGCGCCTGCAGCTGCTGCCCCCCGCGCAGGAGTGGGGCGCGAAGTCGCGGCCCCACGGGGAGCTGCAGTACCTGGAGCAGATCGAGCACATCCTGCGTTGCGGCTTCCAGAAGAATGACCGCACCGGCACCGGCACCCTGTCGGTGTTCGGCTTGCAGGCGCGCTACAGCCTGAGAGGTAACCGCGGCTGCCCCAGGGGCGGGGGCGGGGGAGGGCGCCCGCCGGGTGGGCTCCGAGCTGCAGCCGAGGAAAGCGCGCGGGAGAGGCTGCGCCCGCGGTTAACGTTTAGTCCTAACCTCAGTTCTGAGAGATTGGGGAAGCATCTTTATCCTCACTTTACGGACGCCGAAGCCGCAGCTCGGATTAGAGAGCTGATGTGCGGAGGGTCACACGGACAGGAGTGACGGCTGGGAAGTAAAACCATGCAGGTCCTTGTGGCTCCAGGACCTGTGCCCTTAATCACCCTGTTATGCTGTCTCTCCCAAAGCGGGCACGACCAGCAGGGTTTGCCTCGTACTATAGAGTGGGAGAGAAGTGCCCGGGCTTGAGCCGCGGCGTGGCTACAGGTCTGGGTTGTTACTCTTCCCCGCGCTGTGTTGGCCCTTCCGCTTCGCAAATTCAAAATTGGAGCCAAAATTTTGTAGGCGGGACAACGACGGCGGGAAGAGCGCGAACCTAGAGGCAGAGTCGGGAACTTGTTCGTGACAGTTTTCCCATCTGGTCCCCCAAACTAGCTTTCCTCTTAAACCTTGAAACAGCAACTCGAGAGTCCGAGTAGAAATTCTTGTCTTTTCCATTAAAATAGGATGGCTTCTGGGAAGAAGTGTCTATTGGGGGTTGGTGGGGTCAGAGTCAGACTTTCAGGGCGGAGTGGGGGTGAGCACAGGACATATATCTTTGACACAGGTGTGGAGGGCGAGGGACCCCATATTGGTGAAGCAGGTTTACGGCGGTCTGAGGAGAAACCGTCTCTACACTCCACACCCATTCTGAAGACTGAAAAATATCCCGCCGCAGTAGCCGAACTACCTAGGACAACTTGGGAAATTCAATTGAGCAGAGGGACCCACCTTCCTGCAGCTCTAAGTGTAGTTGGCTCCAATGAGCCACAGACCTAGTTTTTACTCCCGCCCCTCTGTTTAAACCTTGTTACTTAATCTCTGATCTTCAGCTTCCCGCTGTGCTCAAAATGGAGGAAATAATGCTCAGGCAATAAATACTCATAAAAGTAGGCACTTGAAAAATCTATCCTTGTTACATGAATATCAACTATACAACTGAATAGGTACTGAATTTAGAGGTAGGCTTTTACATTTATATCTCTGTCGTTTGATGCAAACCTCTGTATTCTGCCATGGTGCCTGTAAAGTGGAGATCATAACTGCCTCATGGAGGCTTGTCTTGAGGATTAAATAGCATCAGGCATATAAAGTGTTTCAATAGTTAGTGTTTTGGGGACACTTAAAACATAGGTTAATTTGCTTTGCAAATCTTTGAAAACTATTCTGTAGTTTTGGCCACTGTGGCTTATACTATCCCAGAGTCCAGAGGAAGTTTCTCCTGGCAGGATAATCATGGAATAGCTCTGGGAACCTTCAGACTTTGCCTGACGGCACACTTTGTATGCTGTCTTTACACCTCTGCAAAGGAGTCACATCAACAGAGTAGTGGATGGTCTCTCTTTCCCTGTCCTCACAGGTACCCCTGGCTGGCCCCTGCCCCATCCCATTGTGTGAAATTCCTCTGTCCATTGGATGAAGGGCTCTGGAGGGTGGTCTCTGTCTGAATTGTGTCACTGACTTGCACTGTAGCCTGGGAGCTCCACCCTGATCTAGAGCACCCACTAGGCAGGAGACGAAGTTTTCCAGTTGTTCCTGTGTTCACTCCAAGGTCTAATATTCTGGGGCAGTTTTTTTCCACGTGGAAAGTTGGGCGGCATGTTTTATTTTCCATCTTGAAGTTATGTGGCAAACTTTTTCAGATGAATTTCCTCTGCTGACAACCAAACGTGTATTCTGGAAGGGTGTTTTGGAGGAGTTGCTGTGGTTTATCAAGGTAAAGAACGATGTTAGAGGACAGGCACAGAGCCCAGGTTGTGTTGCACCATAGCCTTGCTTGTAACATTAGAGCCTATCATACCTGAAGGCACCAGAGGCTGATAGGGGTCTGTCCTTGACCTGGACTCACAATCAGGATACAGGTTAAGATAACAGGGGCCAAATCTAATAAGACAGAATAGAAGATCAACATGAGGCTTGTACTTGGCAAAAATGAAAACAAACCAATAAGACCTTAACTGTGCGAGTACAGGTTGGGGTAAACATAACTTGATAGTGGCACATATAAGATATGTGACAGATTCATTTGCCAGAAAAGCTAGACTGATTAGGCCATCTTGTAGAAGTATTCTATACACCAGATTTAAGATACACCAAACAGATTGTATGTGAGGCATTAAATTCACTCTAGGTATCACACTCCGACACAGAACACATTTGGTTAAGAAACACAAAACCACTAATAGGGTGGGAATAATTAAAGGACTTGGAGGTGTTTGTTTAGTATAGAAAATTTAGTTGAGGGGAACAAGAAAAAAGACTTGAGAGGGTGGTTCCAAAGAAGGGATCACTGTCCTGGAGGCCCTCCAATTTGGGGCTGGGACCACCATGCTTAAAGATGGGATGGGCCGTTCAGGGATGTGTTGAAGCCTGTCACAGGTCTGTCAGCACAGGCCAGAGGCCAGCTTATTGGGAGGAGGCTGTTGGGGGTTGGGTCCTGATGACTCAGAAATCTGGTTGAGTGAATTCACCTTCTCTACTTCCATCTCTTCCAGGGATGCACAAATGCTAAAGAACTGTCGTCTAAGGGAGTGAGAATCTGGGATGCCAATGGGTCCCGTGACTTCCTAAATGGCCTGGGATTCACCTGCAGAAAAGAAGGGGATTTGGGCCCAGTTTATGGCTTTCAGTGGAGGCACTTTGGGGCAGAATACAAAGATATGGATTCAGGTGAGGAAACAGTGCTGCCTAAGATTCCTGAGCGCCCATCGTAGTGACTTTGCTCCACGGTTTCAAGTGAAGTATCTGGGAAGCTGCTGTATAACTTTGACCTTGTGAGAGATTGTTTCAGATTCAGGAGCCACAACTATAACTTGTGGAGGTCAGATCACTCTTGGTGATTAGCATTATTGGGTGCTTGGCACTTTCTGTACCTTGTTTCGTTCAGAGTTGGTGACACGATTGATCGCTGTGTTGGGGAATAAGGAAGGAAGTTCATCTGGGGGGTTAGATACCCAGGGAGTGCCTTGCAGAGGCTTTGATCTCCCTTTTCTTTTCAAGACCTAGCCACCGAGCCCACTGTAGGTGGCACTGCTGTGATAGTACAGTTCTCAGGTCACCCTCTCGTCCTCACCCTGCTGGGTGGAAGAAGATGAAACATCTCACTCCTAGATGTCCACCTTCCTCTGTAACCATTTGCTGAGTGTCACAGAATCCAGCCCTGGTTTTTTGACTCTTCCTGTCAGGGATTACAAAAGCAAAATCGTACCTTGGGGTAAGTGGACACACATGCACAGGAAGTAACAGTTTGCTGGCTAGGCAGAGACCAGTAACCTGGGGAGCATGAGTCTCATCTAATGGGGATAGGCACATCTCACATCTAGAGGGATATGGGCCTGATATTGTCAGAATTCTTTAATAAAAGCCTAAAATCTGCATTTTATGTGCAATCTTAAGTTTTTTTGAATGTTAGCAATTTGATTAAGTTTTAAAATCGTGTGCAGATAGAGAGTAGAATGGTGGTTGCTGGGGTTGGGCAGAGGGGTCATGGGGAGTTGTTTAATGAGTATACAGTTTTAGTTTAGGAAGATGAAAAAGATCTGAAGATGGATGGTGGTGGCAGTTGTACAACATTGGGAGTGTACTTAATGGTTAAAATGGTAAATTTAGTATTAATGAAAACTTTACCACTATCTTAAAAAATGCTGTGTAGTCCATACTGTTTCTGCACGTAAATGGTCTGTTGGTTGTTAGTATGCAACCTTTGTTCTAGGACATCCTCAGGGTGTGAGGCTACTCCCCTGTCTTAAATCTTGCCTACTGTTTAATTATTTATTCTTGCTCAAAGTGCCTAATTAAATCATGTCCTAGTCTAAAGTTGTATGACCACTCAGCTTTTGGACTTCAATAGGAGAGTTTGTCATTCTTGTTTATTTTTAAATTTTAACCTTTAAATAATTATAGGTTCACCGGAAGTTGCAAAAAAAAAGAAAAGTACAGAGGTCCTTGTACCCTTCTCCTAGTTTCCCCCAAAGGTAACACGCTGTATAAATTGATGTTGGCAAAATCCATAGCTTATCAGATTTCTCCAGTTTTATGTGTCTTCGTTAGCATGTATGTATGCAATTTTAGCACATTTATAGATGTATGTAACCACCACCACAATGAAGACACAGACTGTTCCATCACAGTTCATCTTTTTTAAATCCTTCATATTGCCTTTTTTGGAACTGATTTCTCCAAAAAATTTAAGAACTGTTGGACTAGAACATAGTCTGGTACCAATAAATGGAAATTTAACCAGAGGAGAACATGAAGCTCCATACTTCTCAGCTTCCAGTTTCATTTCAGAAGGAGGCAAATTAAAGTCCAAAGATCAGAAATGAGAGAAAAGTACAAGTGGTATAATGATTATAGAGGTTTCCTGATATTTACAAACTAATAGGTGTTTATCTGCCAGGTTGTAATTTTATGTGGGAATGTCGGAAGAATAGTGTCATGGTTGTAGAAAACTCACAATCCTCTGTTGTGCGTATGGGAGGCTATATTCTATTTAAGATCTAGTACTTTCTGTGGGACAAGAATAAACTAGATCATGCCAGTGAAGTGTGATAAAAATGGTTGATGGGTATAGAGACTTAAGTCTTTTGGGGACCACTGGGAGAAACAAATTGTTAAGATTGGGGAGAGGGAAGAGGTGACACCATGACCAACCAAATATTTAAAGGATTCTTACGTAGAAAATAGACTTCATTATGGCTCCAAAGGACAGACCTAGGAGCCTAGACTAGGCCTTGAATTCATCATAACCCAGTGAGATCTGAGAAATTTGTAGAGTACATCGGATATCTTGTAACCACGGGCCAAGGTGGGTTATGGAAGGACAATGTGATGACCTCTTAAGGCCTTTGTGATTATGTACACATGTTCTCTTTCTGATAATTCTACAGATTATTCAGGTCAAGGAGTAGACCAACTGCAAAAGGTGATTGACATGATCAAAACCAACCCTGATGACAGAAGAATAATCCTGTGCTCTTGGAATCCAAAAGGTTGAAAGCATCCCAGTCATCTTCTCGTGTTCTAACTGTAGCCCAAAGGGAAGCACTGTGGCCTTGTGCATGGGAGGCAGTGGGAGGCAGGCCCTGGGAACTGCCCCTAGCCACATGTCTGGTTGGGTGACCCTGGGCAAGTCACACTTGGCCCTATTTTCACCTTCAGAGGATGGGATTGGACCCAGGTGGTCTTAATTTGTATAATTACTCTAAAATGGGTTTTAAGTTGCCTATGAAAATATATACAAGATTTTAACATTTTAAATGGAGGCAGATGAAGTTTCAGATCACTTCTATTTCTATGTTAACAACTGTATTATAAAATGAAACTTTACTAAAGTGTAGTAAATACCCAGAGTGGAATATTTGCATCTATAATAGAAGCTTTGGATACAGGAGGGTGTGCCTGAGACACTAGTTTCCTGTGGTCCCTGCAAATGAATGAATTCCTCCTGTACTTATAGTGTGGTGCTATGAAGGTAGCACAAGTGAGTAATTTCAGCTTGGGTGGGACAGCGTTGCTTCCGTTGTAAACATACATCACAGACATACATCACATCTGTCGGCTTCATGCCATCCCTGGGATTGGAAGGGTCTGCTTTTGTCATGAGGGGAAGGTGTGAGTTATGGAGGTCACTGTGGCCCAGTGGTTCTTTCTCATGATACTTCACTTATGAGTTGACTTCTGTTTCTCTCCTGTTTTACTTGGCCTAAATAGTGGTGTTCTTTAAAACTACCATCTTAATTTTCCTCTGTGCTGGCTCCTCAGATCTTCCTCTCATGGCCCTACCTCCATGCCATACCCTTTGCCAGTTCTATGTGGTGAATGGTGAGCTGTCCTGCCAGCTGTACCAGAGGTCAGCGGACATGGGCCTTGGTGTGCCCTTCAACATCGCCAGCTACGCCCTGCTCACCTATATGATCGCACACATCACAGGCCTGAAGGTGGGATGCTCTTGGGAAGGAACGATTGTCGCTACCATAAAGCACTGAACTCTTAGATTCTTTAACATGAAAAAATCGATTGCAGAGAATTCTGATTAGTTTTAAATATGAACTGGTTTACCGTGGAACTTTCTTGTCCTTGTGTTCTGTATAAACAGGTTTATATAGGTTGTTTATAATATAAACTAACAGGAATTAACTTTTCTTAAAAGGAACACTTGTTAAATTCTTTATTTTCTGAAGAGCTTTGAGATAGCTACATGCTTATATAATGTGTTTTTAAATAATGCGTTTTAAAGGGATTGAAATTAAAATACTTTTTTGCTTCCATGTAATTTAGCCAGGAGACTTTGTACACACTTTGGGAGATGCACACGTTTACCTGAATCACATTGAGCCACTGAAAATGCAGGTAAGAATTCTATCTCACACTTTGTAGTTTGGTCCCTTCTCTTGATAAGAAGTTGATTTATGGAAATCCTTCCTGTACTAGGCATTCTTCTTGGTGCTATGAAGGAGATAAGATGACCTGTTCTGACTGCAAGGCTTAGGTTTAGGAATAGGTGGTGGGCAGGGACAAGGAGACACATACCTCGATAACCACGGGCACCTAATGTGACAGATGCCATGGGGTACTAAGTACCAGTACCAGAAAGTGAGATGTACAGATGTCATCTTTCTTTGCCCTTTCTGCCAAGAACAATTGGCATGGGGATTATGGTACTCACATAGCCATTCTGAGAGCCTACTATGAGTTACAGATACCAAAGTAAAAAACTGTGTCCTGCCCTTAATAAATTTACCAAGAGTGCTCAATTATAAAAACTTATCAGGAGCCGCCAGACTCCCGATACCACGTGATTCCACAAAATATCCTTCACCACGTTTGTGATAGTCGGTTATGCTCCAGTATTATATAAGGGACAAGGCATGTACAGTGGTACACCCCTGTAAAATAATACTTTGTTGAGAAAATAGTGTTCTTGTTTCATTAAGGGACATTAAGAGCAGAATTAAAATAAATTGTACAGATACAGCAAAATAATGGTCCTATGTTGTTTTTAGCTTCAGCGAGAACCAAGGCCTTTCCCAAAGCTCAAAATCCTTCGAAAAGTTGAGACAATTGATGACTTCAAGGCTGAAGACTTTCAGATTGAAGGGTATAATCCTCACCCAACTATTAAAATGGAAATGGCTGTTTAGAGTGCTTTTAAAGGAGTTGTTTAAAGGATACTTTCTTTAGAGGTTGGACTGGGTGCTCAGGTGAAAGTTCTTTTTGCTCTAAAGCAGAAAGATCTAGGTCAACTATTAGGTTGGTGACCTATCAGTTATTATTCATTAACTTTAATTTTTAAATTAGAGTTGACAATATTGTTTCATATCAGTTACAGGTGTACAGCATAGTGCCTAGACATTTACACAAGCTATGAAGTGATCCCCCGATTAGTCTAGTATCCACCTGGCACCACACACGATTCTTACAGTACTATTGACTGTATTCCCTATGCTGTACTTCACATCCCTGAGATTTTTGTTTCTTTCAGCCTCTTAAAGAACTTTCTAAAGCTCCTTCTTTTCCAGCCACCCATTTCTCTTCATCAGCTTCAATCTTATAAAAGCAAATTGCTGATTTCTCTTTGAGGTTCTTCAGCTTTATCTCCTCAGTGAGTCCTTTTCAAACGTGGCCTTTTCTATCCTGAAAGCTTTCCCCTCCAGCTGCTTTCTCTTAGCTTTCTTTCCTCCCAGGTGAAGTTTGATGTTTACCCTCTGGCACTGTTGTCCCGACCTTCTTGAGTTAACACAAGCCCAGACACTGGAAGGCTGTTCAGTATTTATCCTGCCTTCCAGCCTCCACAAGCTACATAGGGCTCGTCAGTCTTGGGCGCCCTGGTGAGGACCCCACAGAATCAGAGCTCGCGAAGTTGACCGTAGACGCTGCCTGGTAAAAGTTTACTTTTTCATTTTTTGTAAAAACATTAATCTCCTAAATGTCTTTTCTTTTAGCCTGGCATTTAATATCCAGAATAACCTGATGTTGGACAAATTTTCTAGCCCCGCCTCCCACTAACCAACCCTCTTTATGAAATCTTAAGGTCGATATGCCTGGGATCTTCATTCCTCTTCACACTTTGGTTCTTTTTATTAAATTTTTTCATCTATTTATGTATTGATTGGTTGAGATATACCTTGGTTCTTTTGCTTACTTTTCCCCACCTTCCACTTGGCAATCCTGTTCATTCCACAAATGTCACCTCTCCTGAGATGTCTTCCCTGATTTTCCTTATTTGCACCAGTCACTCTTGGGCTCTATGGCTCTGATTATGAAAGTGATTAATGCTTGCCCAGGTGTTGTGTGTGTGCTCATCTGTTCTACCAGGTTCT